>NC_056736.1:123349299-123524299 GCF_019279795.1 Protopterus annectens | reverse complement strand
GCAGCTATGTATGGGGCGTAATTTTTTTGTGGGTACAGAGTGCCCTTTTTTTTTTTTTTTCAGGTGAGAGTGGTATGTCAGGTGAAGGAAGTTGGTATAGCTGGGGGGGTAGGTTGGGAAGGTCAACAGACAAGACAAACAAGACGCATACAGGGGTGGTGTATGACACGTGTGGGGGGGGTTACACAATTGATGGGGATGGATGTTTGGATATCCAGAGCCCATGAGCCTAAAGATGGCAACAGTGGAACTGATATCCCCACCCATGGGCAGTTGCCACTGTTACTTCACTGCTCAGGATGGGGCTGTGCTGGGGGCTGTGTAGGCCGGGCAACAGGCATGCCCGTAAGTTGTGCCACCTGTGCCTCAAGCTGGCGTAGGGGCCCAAGAACAGAGTCCCGGATCGCCCTACGCACCACAGTCCGGACGCTACGGAGGGTGAGTGGTGGTTCTCCTCCAGCCACGCTTGCAGAGGGGGGACGGGCCCCATCCCCTGCAGCGTTTCCACCCGCAGGTGGCACAGGGCTACAGGAGGAGGGTCCAGACTGGGCACTAGTGCCAGGTGCACTCGCCAGCTGAGGTGGGAGAGGTGGGTCCGCTGGAACCCGCCTTCCCTGTCGTCCTATGTTTTGCATTATGTCATGACAGTTTGGGTTAGTAACATACAATACCATTCGCAATTAGTTGTAACAGCATGCATTAGTATTCCCATTAACCAAACACCCAGATATTCACACCATTGTACAGCGAGCATAACACATGCATAATTTGAACAGCAATACACAGTCCAACAACATGCAGGGTTGATTGATGGCAACAGGCCATCAGGTTTGGATGTATGAACAGGGCAGATGCATCAACGTACATGCAAATATTTATGACCCAACAGGACAAATGTCCAGGGGTGTTAATTGTGATTGCACATACCAATTTCACGTGGAATGGATTATATGTGGTTATAGGGTGGGGTGAATAAAATATTATTAACACCTTCGAATACCAATACATATGCTGTACATTTCTAATAGCTACAGATATATACACACTACTGTTCTAACTACAGTTTCCTATATGATAACTACTTCAATTTGGTGATAGGACTGTTACTGCTACATCAATATACATTTTATTGTTATTCATACACATTCATATCTGGCTTTGTTCAGCTACATCATCCTGCTGCATTTGCTTTATATAGCTATAGACAACTGTGGATGTTTGATATTTTAGACAATCATACTATCTGCATATTGCAGACTGAGAGCAACATATCCAGATTTTGGGATACACATTACAGCTGCAGCAACACTTTGAACACATTTTGCAATTTGGTTCTACTTGTCACATTCATTTCATTCTGTACTGACTGCAGTATACTTTATTCAGGGGTTCTTACTACATTATTGGTGGATTCATAACTCTTTCTCACACTCTCTCACTTGTTTTCATTTTATTATTCAGGATGGTACTTACTTCTAGGCTTTATTGACATGTTTTACCTGTAGTTATTACAATCCTTTCCAGCAGTCTCACTTCGGTCATGTTTCAGTATTTCAACAGGGGTATATTTCACACATGTGATTTGCTCATCTTCTGCAGCTGTACTTTTCAGCCTGCTGCAGGTTGTGTACTATTATATTACAGGTGGGGCATCTTTATTTCAGACTTTATTTCAGACATTTTCATTTTTCTGTTTGGATTACAGACTGCAACACACTTTTGTAATCAAGCAATACTTGCAAACACTTTTACACTGTTACTTGCACATTTTATTACTTAGTGACTACACTGCACTCTTTTGCTAACTCTCATACTTTTATATTTCTTTACAGTTACTGGGAGTGGATTACTGACCTGCCTGGTGGCGCAACCACACCAGCCTATCGCCATGGGCTCTGCGGTTCGCAGAACGGACACCTGCAGCTGTAATGTAAATGAAGTAATATTGGAATACACATCTCCATAATATCAGTTAATTTAATTTCTTACATACATAATTAAATGTAACTTACTCAGTAGTGGGGCATTGGGCATTTGCCGGGCCTCCTGGATCCAAAGGTTCAATTGGTCCTGCTTGTGTCTCTTCAGGTCCACATGGTGTTGACGGACCTGCTCACCAGTCCTTGGAATCCCTGTGGCACTGGTGAGATCATGAGCCAACCGGTCCCACGCCTCAGCCCTATATGCTCCCCACAGGACCTGGCCCTGCATGAGTTGGGCCTCATGATTGTGGACTAGGAGCCAGACCATGTATCTGGACTCCTCAACGCCCCACCTCTGTGCTCAAAAGCAACTACCCTCACCTACTCCTGACATTCTGGCTGCAAGTCAGTTCTACAATCGTTTATGCTGTGTATTCCCGCCTATGGGGCTTATATATGTCGTTTTTCCCGCACTTATCTGTGATTGGCCATTTTGGAATTGTATCAACTTCACAAAACCTGCTTTGTCATGCTCCACTTTCTATTCATTCCTATATATTTGCTATTACTGCATTTCTAAATGCAGCTGTTGTGGCTTAGTGGTTCAGTACCTTGACTATGGTGCATGGTATCCTGTGTTCGAACATGGCCACTGCTTTTTATATTTTATGACTGTCTAGACAGGCTAGGGGGTGTGTCTGTGTAAAGGCAGTTTTGTTACAGCTTGCTCAACGTTGCCCGTCAGTTAGCTTGTTAGCACGGTGCGCAGCTCGGCGCAAATGGGATACGCTGGTTTGCGCTTCATTTGTCTATCAGCACGCATATTACGCTCAGCTCAGCTAGGGACACACAGTTTCAGCGTGTTAAACCACTGCTCACCTACGGGCACTCATTTTGCACCTGTTAAACCATTGCTCAGCTATGGGCACTCATTTTGCACCTGTTAAACCACTGCTCACCTACGGGCAGCTGCACTCACCTTGTTAAACTGTAGCTCAGCTATAGGCACATCTCGCATTTTTTATTGTTTTCTTATCTCACATTTCTTCAACATAAATGGACTATTTCTTTACATTTAACATAAAATATAATTTTATATGTGTACATATTTGTCAGGGACTTGTTTCGTGCTTATTTTACTAAAAATAAAAATTGATGTTGTAGTGGATCCAACCATGACTGCCTGTTCTTCAGCCGACATCTCCACCACTACGCTATTGCTTCTTAACTTGCTTTGCATATTTAGTTCTTATATCCTTTTCCACTGACTGCTAACTGTGGCTAAGCTACGGGCACGCCCAGCAAAAGCACTCACGGGCAAACATCTTTACGATTTAAAAAAATATATAACATGTTAATTTATATATTTTATGTTCATAGTCTGTGGAGGCATGTGTTGTGTTGTGTTTATTCACATTTCCATGGCCTCTGTCGTGGATGTTTACTTTGGGCACTTTTACTCTTCTGGGGGCGTGTCTGCTTGCAGGGCTTGGCCTACGGACACGCCCCCTACTGTCTTCCACGGACCGTGTTAGCCTTAGGTGTGATTCAGCATGCCCTCATGAATATGCAGAGCATGCTGACATCACTCTGTTTAACTGCAGCCTCCGTGTAAGAGTTATAACTCTTACACGAAGGCTTCGTGAATCCTGCCCAATGATATATACACACACACACACACACACACACACACACACACACACACACACACACACACACACACACACACATATATATATTATATATATATATATATATATATATATATATATATATATATATATATATATATACACACACTCACACACATACATACAAATGTGCACATAAAATATTCTATACAGTCAATAATATTATTATTGTTACCCTTATTCATTATTTCAACCATCTAGCTTTAAAAAAACATTTAATGCTTCTAGTTTCATTTTATCCTGGATGTTATTTGGCATTAGATTGATCTGCCATTTAGTTTCCCTTATTTCAAGTTCAGTCTTAAAGTTGCCACCACTGTAATCACAGGGTTCATGGTCCAAAACACTAAAATAGAACTCTTATTTACCTCCAATATATTTTGGACAGCAGAGAGTATGTTTATAGAAAGGATTATTTATACCATGTGTCTTAATAAACAATATAGATGTTCTGAAAGTCTAGTACTCAGCTTACTTGTTATACCAACATAAAAGGAATTACAGCAGTCACACATAAGAATATTAAAAGCTACAAAGGATTCACAAGTATGGTGCTATCTATGGGAATAGTATAGAGGGAAATTCAATAAAGCTTACATGAACATTTTCCCATGTGTGCATTGCCCTGTGATGCTCACACAGACATGAACAATTTTAGATTCACGCACACAGGCATGCACAATTTTAGATTCAATAAACTCCTTGCAGTGGCACACAATCATTTATTTATTTATTTATTTATTTATAGGTTCATAGGTTGGTTCTAGGCTATCGGCCCTAGGGCCTATGCAAGCCTAGCCATAACAATTTCCTGGATATTTCTTCCCACAATATTTACTTCTGTGGACCCCTGTCTAGCAGGGTGACTGACATGATTATTTTTATTTTATTTTACATTTGTTGACCGTGAGAATCTGACTGGATAAATGTCCATTTTCAGTGGAGGACCGGGGAGAAAAGCTCCAGAGTTTGTAAATATACAAAGGCAAGCAAGCACATACAGAGTCATTTAACAAATACAGAGCCCAAGTACAAAAACATAACATATTAGAAGTACATAGAGAAAAAAAATATTTTAGCTGCAAATTGTAGTAGCAGGACAAGTTAGTTGTATGTCCAGTAATTTCTACTTGAATTAATGAGAATATGTATAATTCACCCATAGATATGTGTAAATTTACAATATTGTCTGAGAATGATGGTGTATGAAAGAGTTGGGGAGTACAGTGAGTAGTAGAGAGCTTTCAGGAGTATAGTAGAACTCCTAGTAGATGAGGTTTATATATTAAGAAAACTACTACATACAGTAAATTAATATGCGGAGGTTGATAGAGAAATTCCCAAGGGAAAAGCAGGTGTAGAAGGTCAACCTGGGGGAAGGTGTGGGAATTGTCTATTGATAAATAGGTGTTCCTTTAGTAGTTGTTTAAACTTAATGAGAGAATTTGCTGAGGTAGTATCAGGGGGCAGTGCATTCCAGATTTTGCCTATGTAGTTAGGAAAGAGGGTGTCTCCTGCTAAGTTGTTGGTTCTGGTGATCTTGATTAAGGTTCTGTCACTAGAACATAGTTGTCTTGGGTTTTCGTGTATTTTAAGTAAATTAGATAGTGCTGCTATTTTGTCTGGCTATAGTAGGAGTTTTTTAGCGAAAACAAGTTGGTGGAAGGTAATGAGATTTTGAAATTCAAGCCACTTTAGTTGGTATAGTGAGTGGCAATAATGTGAGCAGTAGGGAGAATTTGTGGCAACGTGAATGGGCGTACCTTCATTGAAGGTTGTGCGTCAGGGCTGGCAACTTGGCACGTAAAAATCTACTGCCAATCATTAGCGGACCGGAGTTCCACTGTGGTGACCCCTAACCAGGAAAAGCTGAAAGACACAACAACAAGGGAGAATTTGTGGCAAATCTGGCAATTTGATTGTAACATGTCTAGTCTTGTAATTTCTGTTTTGGATAGGTTGGTGAATACGGGGGTTGGGGGGCAGCATGTAGAAGTGTGGATAGTAGCAGAGTTTGAGCAATAGTAATTTTAGTCTGTTGGTTTAGGTATGTTTTATTTTTTTGCAGACTGCCTAGTTTTCTGTGTATGTTTTTGATGGTGTGATTTATGTGCAAGTCAAACACTTGAACAGGGAACTCTTTGTGCAGTACAAATCTTGGCTTAAGTAGTTTACTTTTATGCAAATTGGAAGAGAGAGATCCACCGTAATTTCAAGTTTGTTTGGCACAAAACAAGTCAAAAAAGAAAAAATGAGCAAACAACACAGCCAATGAAGATGTTTAATGTACAAAATTAAATAAAATAAAGGTGAGTGCTTTCATATATAGAATACTTCTCCAGACCAACTAACAAACACAAAGGAAGGTTAGAATGAATGCATTGAATAAACATGCTGCTTGCAATATTAATCATACTTTTCTCTTTAGAGTGGTACAATTAACTTCTAAGAGTATTAGGGGAGGATGCGTTCTTAACAAAACAGAGAACAATGAATTGAAATGGATCATTACCCTGCAGGCAGATAGAGGCTTTAGTTTGAATGATAATATTTCACTTAAACCTTACTTGCTTTCAAGGAAGCTTAAACACTAATTAGTTGGTATGGCAACAATGATGACGGTTTGACTTGTTAATTGATTTGCATATTTATTGATGCAGCTTAATCTGTTTGTTAGTTGGTCTGAAGAAGTATTGTACATGCAAAAGCGCTCACCTCTATTTTATTTTGTGCATTAAACATCTTCATCAGCTGTGTTGTTTGCTCATTTTTTTCTTTCTTATGCAAATTAACCAGGAGGAGCAATCCAACAACCCATAATCCATCTGTGTAGACTCCATGTCTGTGTTAGTAGTGTACATGGAAATTTTACACATACAGGAGTCTACATGGAAAGAAGAGGATGTAAAAGTCCACAAATATGAAAAGGTAAGATCCTATACAAAAATGTTTGAATCATACACTGTGAATGTCTGAAAACAACAGGAAGTATGTCAAATTAATATATATATTTTTTTAATTCCCACATGTTTGTGCTATGTGCCACATTGAGCAAACATGTTTAATATAAAAAATTGTAAAAAAAAAAAAACAGTATAATGTACTCCAGACAAAAATACTGTGAGACCTTGCCTCAGGTCTGCACAATTGTGCTTTCATGCTGTTAACCAGCTTACACAGCTATGAACTGTGCAGTTTCTAGGCTGTCAGCAAGAATATTATGCAAATGAGGGGTAAATGGTGTGGATGTGTTACATCGCTAAAGGGAGCAACTGTGTATTGATATCTACTTCATGTAGGCTCCTACACATTGTTTATATTCCCAGTGGTTGTGGATGACATCGAGTGGTGTGTTATGTCACTTTTATGAGTTTTTTTGTGATTAGTGTGCATGTTTGCACAGCTCACTGCTTGCCGCAAATGGTTTGGGCAAAGCTTAGCTTGTTCATACATCAGATTACCCATGTCTGAGTCATGAGCTAGACAGCTATAAATGGAAACCGGATGTATTCAATTAATATACAGTTTTGCATAGCTATGCTGCATGATATTGCACACAATACAACACTGTGCACTGAAGTAGGGCCTTTAAATCATGTCAATTATATCCTAGGCAGGTGATCTGCATCATAATTAGCCAATCCCACATGATGGAACTACCCCAGAACTGTAAAAAGTATGCATACACCCTACAGTCTGATTTTTCCCTCAATACTCTGAACCATTGGAGTAGAGACTTGGAAATTTTCATTGAAATAATGCTAGGGGCTGCTGCATCTATTCTACATCTGTATCTGCTAGATGCTGAAACCAATGCTGATGCTGCTGACAATAGACCTAGGCCAAGAAAGAGAAGAGTGTTCAGGCCCAGGGTCCCCTTCCAAGACCTACATGAGCTGGAGACTGTTGAGTGTAAAAGGGTGTACAGGGACATATTGCAAGAACTCATTGAGCTCTGCCGCTCTCAACTCAGAGCCAGAGCTAACAAAGGGGAACGTATCCCAGTTGAAACTAAGGTATGTGTAGCCCTTAGGATAATAGCTACAGGCACTTTTCAATGATCAACTGGGGACATGATGGGGGTGTCACAGGGATCTGCATCTAGGATACTCCACCAAATCCTGGATGCTATACTCGCACAAGCCAGTGAGCACATATCTTTCCCCTTTACCCTGAGGTGAGGGTCAGCAATATGCAACAGTTCTACCATATAGCACACTATCATGAAGTACTGGGTGCAATAGATTCCACTCATGTACAAATCAAGGCATCACTGGGTGAGCAGGATAGAATCTACATTAACCACAAGGGATACCACTTCATCAACTGCCAAGTCGCATGCAATGCCTAAGGGATTATGGTGAATGTGTGTGCTGGCAGCCCTGGAAGTTATTATAACTCCCATATCTAGCACTCATCATTGCTGTACCAGATGTTTGCTAGGGGGGATATCCCACAGGGACATTTAATGGGGGATGATCACTATGCTCTGGAACCGTTGATGATGACACCCATCAGAAATGCACACCCACCCACAGAAGAATGCCATAATGAGGCACAGACACCAATTAGGAACATCATAGAGCATGTGTTTGGGCTTCTGAAATCATGGTTCTGGTGCCTCAGTATATCTGGTGGAGCGTTTTAGTATACTTCATGCACATGTCCACAAATATTTACACTATGTTCTATGCTACACAATCTGATCCTGTGGAAACAGCTGCATCAGGATCATCAAAGGAAAGGGATATACAGCCCCCCACCAGTGCGTAGGTCACCACAGCCACAGTCAAATGAGGACTCAGAGGAGAAACCCCCTGCTGATGTGTCTGTAGACAGACATAGGAGTACTCTGTATGCTCTGGCTTTAGCTAAGAGACAGCGCATAACACTGAACTACAGTTGTGTCAACTACTGCATTTGTAATGTAAGTCCATAGCCTACACAGTATTCTAGTGGATTATTATGATATTTCATTGTAGCTATGGACCTGGTACATTATGCAGGTAACTACAGTTGGCTACATGTGTGTGTGTGTGTGTGTGTGTGTGTGTGTGTGTGTGTGTGTGTGTGTGTGTGTGTGTGTGTGTGTGTATGCCTGTAGTGCCCTACATACCCAAATCATAGAGAGGAAAGCTGTACTAAGCCATAGATAATGTTGGTCAAAGGGCCAAAAATAAGAGTTCTACTTTACGTAATGTACTTAGAAAATGTTAAAGTGGATAGAATAACAAGTGTTGCATTTGGAGGATTACTGGGAAGTCTGAAGTTCAGATTTTGGGTAGTCGTCTCTCACTTCATGTCTAAATTATGCCACATTTGACAGCAAACCACAGTTTAGTGAGAAAGACACATAAATATTAGCCAAACCTATGGACTTGCTGAAAACATCTGGACACTCGAGAGTTATAGTGGCCTACTATTCAAGACCACATGTCTCCCTAAAACTGCATGTGGAAAGTTTGAAAATGTATGGCACAGTATAAGAATACGTACATATATTGTGAAGCCATCTGTTTGGATCTCTGCCAGCAACCACACCCTCATTCGCTACAACCCTCTTAGTCTGCTTGATTTCACCACACATACATCAACAACTGAACAAGTTGTGCAATGTATAATGTTGTGTGCTCACTCATGGACAGGAACAATTGACTGTGGACACAGGCTGAACCCAAATACAAACAGACACATATGCTCAAAATGAGCTCTGTTGTCACATAGTTAGGCTACTAAACAGTTCTCTAAGTGCTAGGCTACTAGCTACAGATAACAGTAAGAAGCAATGTGATCCTTCAGGCCTATGAAACTGTCCATTACAGGGCTTTGTTAGGTCTTCTCTGATTTATTCATCACAGTCATTCATAAAGCAGAATTGAGCCGTGCTGCTTGTCTTATGTACTGTGTTCTGTAGTCTATAAAACTAGATAGGAAGGGGCTGTGATCTCACTCCACCTCACTTGGTGCGTGTGTGTGTTTGTGTGCATCTCCCTAAAGAATAAATGTGAACTATAAACTAACATGGTGTTGTATTATTTTGGGCTTTACAGTTGATGCTGGCCTCCAAACTCTTGTCTTCCACAAGGCTTGCTAATGTAATCTACTAAAAGATTACCTAAAGTCATGTAAACATCATATTGCAGCTGTGGCATATGTGTTCATTGCTTTGTTCTGTAGTCTATAACAGTAAATGGGTAGGGGTTCTAATCTCACTCCAGCCCACTTGGTGTGTGCATGTGTGTGTGTGTGTGTGTGTGTGTGTGTGTGTGTGTGTGTGTGTGCGCGTGCATCTCTTTGAAGAACCAGTGTCAATCCCCCACTAACTTACAAACTGGCATGGGTTGTATTGTTTTGGGCCTCACAGTTGATGCAAACCTCCAAACTCTTGTCCTGCAAATGGCCTGCTGATGTCATTTACTATAAGATTACCTAAAGTCATGCTGATGTTAAACTTGACCCATGGTGCATGTAATAAGTTCTGTAGTCTGTAAAGTTAGAAAGATAGAAGTTCTATTCTCATTATAGCCAACTGTGTGTGTCTTTCTCCATAAAAAAAGAGTATAAGTATGAATTCCACAATGGCATGGTTTTGGGCCTTGCAGTTGATGCAGGCCTCCAAACTCTTGTCTGGCACATGGCATGCTGATGTCATCTATTATAAGATTACCTAAAGTCATGTTAATGACAGTCTGTAAATGTAGATAGGTAATGGCTTTATTCTGACTGCAGCCTACTTGGTCTGTGGATGTTAGGAAGAACGTTTTACATCAGTATATGGGACACTACTGTCCACTTCTTTTCAACAGACACTGCTAATGTCATTAGTAATAGATTATTGCTTGTGTATATGTCATAACAGGCCATGATTACACAATGGCCTGACAGATGTGTACATGTAAGATGTTATTAAGTTTATGAAGTCATTCTAAGGTAAAACAGTACCTACCATTGTGGGATAACATTGTGGATTGAGTATGCTGCTTTGCCAGGTATATGCACTTGCCTGAACAATAATTCTGTTAATGAGCATGGTCGCAAGACTAGACTTACAAATGTGACAATGTACAACACCAGCAAAGTAAGGTTCATGCTGCTAAACCCTTGGGGTTCACAACATAAAACACACTCTCTGTAGGCACTATTTGCAGTGAATATGTGGATGTCTGTGCATGCACAGAAACCTTGCTCAAGTTTGGAGTAAGTACTTTAGCCTTGCAATGCTACACTGCTTTTCAAACAACCAGACAGTAAACAGAAGTTGTCTGAACTAATGTGAAACTACAGTTACATGTTTCTGGAACTTAAATGTACAGTATGGCATACATAAGACATGCTGCAGGGACAGGAACATCTCTCAAAGGCTGACACTCTTCTACAGTAGGCCTCACATTCATGTCAAGCAGAACACCTCCATTACCTTGTTGAAGGGCAGGCTGCATGAATTGTTGTGAAAATGTTATCTAACATGGATCACTGCCACTGTAGACCTTGCTAGACAAATCTTGGACATATATGACATCTGACTTTGAACATTATATTGTGATGCACAACTATGCTCCTAATCACCATCTGGTCACTACCCTACTCACATCTGTGAACCTCGAAACCTAAGGCAAAACACATGCAAAACTGAATTGATTGATATGGTTGCTATTCAAGGCATGTACCTGGAAAAGGCTACAACAAGCATACAGACACTTTCATCCTCTGGGATGAGATTGTGGATCAACAAACAGTCTTTGACCTGTTTTCTATCTTGGGATTGGTGCTAATGTTTTGTTCCTGGTGAGAGAATAAGCAAAGCAGCATTGTATTTCAGCAGAATGAAGCTGTGGTGATACCAGGCAGTAGCCATTCATGTGACTCCCCTTTTTTCATCATTCTTGACAAGCTAATTCTTTGTTTTCAGTAAATACTGCTTGATTTGTTTCTAACTTCAGAATATCTTCCTAAATACTTCATCCTTAAATTTTTAGGGTCTATGTATTAGTTTCCCCTCAAGTGTTTGGCAGTGCTCTGTACAGACTCAGACACCTTGAGAGACATTTTTCCTGTAAAAGCACAATTTAATTTTCTCCAATACCTAGTTGCACACAAGACAACTAGCTTGCAGTGACAAGCATTGTCCCCATAGCTGCAAACCAGATACTCCTACATTGATTAATATTCTCATAGCAACTGTCTAATCAATAAAAATGGGTCTGCTGACATGGATATGAACTTTCTCACTGTCTCCATTACCAACTTGGTGGATATGGGCATCCTGAGGCAATGCAGAAATTGCCTTATGTTTACTGACAACCTGTTAATTCTTAAATAAACTGATATGGTATGTGAGGGATGTATTTACACAATGTCACTGAAGGTAAAACTGTCACATAAAAGTACTCCTAATTTCAATAAGGATGTCAGTAGTACACATGCTGCAGCCATCACACACATTTCAAAGGAGACATATGCTGAGGCACATACATTTAATCTTCCTAAACCACAAAGACGTACACATAACAAATACCCTCATCAGCCCCAAATGTACTCTTTCAAAACAACACCCACATCAACACATAGAGCTACATCTCATGGAGCCTGTTCCTCTAAGCCCATAAGGCAAGCCACCATACAATCCAACATTATAGTCATGGGACACTCCATCTTGAGACATTCTGATGTCCCACTCACCAAGTTGCTTATCAGGGGTGAGGATTCACCACATTAGTCATGCACTCATGTCATTGGACCACAAGTACCAATGTGACTCAGTCATAGTCCATGTGGGAGTAAATGACCTAAGACATGCCTTCTTAGACTATATGAAGAGAGACATCATGGAGCTCTTGGAATATGTGTCTCAGGCTGGTATGAACCTAGCACTGAGCAGCATTTTACCTTCTCCAAGGATGATGCCACAATATGAACAAAAGATGATTGACTTTAATAGTAGGCTTAGTTTCTGGTGTCATTCTAAGAGGGTGCAATATTTGTCAGCATGAAACAAGATGATCAAAAAACCTGGCTGCTTTGCCAGGGTTTGCACCTCTCCCCTCAAGGCTTTCAAATATTGGCTAAAACATTGTCTTCCCTATAGTGCCTTTTTTAGGCAATGCAAAACTGAAAGTATTTCCACCATAGCAAATCAAAATCAACAGGATCTAAAGGTATCAAAAGGTATCTAAAGGCCCAATGATAGGAGTCTAAACAAAAAACTTTACTCCCTAGAAGCTCTCTTCACCTACAGAATGCTGAAGTCTGTGTATTCACTGAGACATGGTTTAAAGCTGTGGAGAGCACACCAAAAGTGCAAGGCTCTGATGCCTTCCACACATTAGACCAGCTACTCCATAAGCAGGAACAAAAGGTGGATGTGTCTCAATTTACATCAAAAATAAATATACTTAAAGGTTGATCAAACAAGACAATGCACTTGAGCCGCTACATGTTCAAATCACCATAGACAAAATCCAATACTACTTCCTTGCAAGCTATAGCCCCCCATCTATGAACCAGGACATCCATACCATGTATTTAAAGTTATGTAAAACACTAAACATCCAACCCAATACCACAGTCATGGATGACTTTAATTACCCCACTATTACCTGGGAATCCTGTATGATACCAAATGTATAAGCACATAGATTTTTGGATTTTGTAAACACAAACTCCCGGGATCAGATAGTTAATACACTAACCAGGTGTGCAACAATACTGGATGTGGTCCTCACTAATATGGTTGAGTGCTACACACCCACTACTGTAATGCCTTCCCTGGTAAGGTCAGACCAAAAAAATGGTCTCCTTTGATGTAGACATAAAACCTGGACCCCCAGCTAAACCTGGAATATTCAGGAAGTACTCTAAGGCTAACCTCCTGCTATTAAGTGATAACCTGGTAAGAGTTCGAGCCCTCATAAACTCTGAGAATACTGCTGCCTAAGTAGTACTGTTCACAGAAAATCTGTGCAAGCAGGTTAATACCTGCATAGAGGCAGCTGTACCCACCAGGAAGAAGTAAAGAACTACTTAAAAAAGAAGCCACCCTGGTGAAATCACAAAAGCAATAAGCTGTATAACAGAAGGAAGAAAATTATGGCAAACCTTAGGAGGTGCAGCAGCCAGCAGGATAAAAGCACTCTCATTAAACAAACAACTCAGAAGATCAATGAAGTCTACCAAAGCCAGATTTGAGGTAAATTTTACCTCCCAGGCCAAAACCAACCACACAGCATTCTTTAGCTATGTCTGCAACCTCAAAGGCAATACACAATTGTATGTAGAGGTTATTTAAATGGAGCCACTTATAATGAGCCAGAAGATACAGCAAACCTCCTGGCTAATAAATTCAGCTCCAACTTTACCTGTCTTTACCCCAACCTTCCCTTAGCTAATAACATCAAATATAGCTCACCTACTATCACTAGGGAACAGGTTGTTAATGCTCTCTATAAGACCAAGCCCACTGCATCAAGGGGCCCATACAATATCCCAGGATGCCTTCTAAATAGTATGAAACATGACCTATCAGGGCGCCTGGAATTCTATTTAACTGTGGCCTCCAAAGAGGCGTTATGCCTCATGAATGGAGAACAGCAACAGTCATCCCTCCGCATAAAGGTGGGCCATCTACAGACCCCTAAAATTACAGATGCATAAGTCTCACTAGTCTCATATGTAAAGCTGTGAAAAGAATTATTAAAATGATCAGTAATGATAAAGTAAACCTCCAGATACTGGAAGCAACCTAGGTTGATTTGTTCAAGGGCAGATCATGCCTACTCAGCCAGGTGGACTTCTTTGACAAGGTAATCAAAGCAATGGATGAGGGAAACATGGTTCAAATTGCCTACCTTGACCTGGCCAAGTCTTTTGACACAATACTCTACTCAGGCATTGTTGACAAACTGAAGAGGTTAGGTACAAACTCGTATGTCACTCGGTTAATAGCCAACTGTCTCACAGACAGGACCCAGGAAATTAGAATTGGGGAGTCCACCTCTAGAAAGAGGCCAGTCACAAGTGGAAACTGAAGGATCATTCCTTGGACCGCTACTTTTTGGCATTTACTTCTCTAAAGTCAAGACCAATGGTTAATGGTCTCTGGGTGAGTAAATTTGCAGATCATTTTAAATTAGGAGCTGTCATTGAATCCCACACTGACACAAATGTTCTCCAGGAGGGGCTGACACAGACAAACAACTGGTGTCAGAGCCATGGACTAAAACTAAATGCCAAGAAATGCATAATAGTATCCTTTGGGAAGTAATCCACCCCTTGTAACTATCATATTCACAACACAACTCTTAGAGTTGACCCAGTAGTTAGGGACTTAGGGACACACATTGACAGTAATCTAACCTTTGACCATCACATGTCTACAGTACTGAGAACATCATTCTATGTTGCACAACTTATAAACAAAGGTATGGCATCTAAGTCCAAGGAAGTCATTGTTCCATTGTATTCAGCATTCATCAGACCTATCATTGACTACAATGCCCCCTCTGGTATGTACCTAACCAGGCATATCCAACAACTGGAATGTCCAAAGAAGTTCCTCACTAAAAGAATACAGGGCATAAGTAAAATGTCCTATGCAGACCGCCTCTAGGCCTTATCCCTGTATTCTGTCTCCTACAGGCTTCTGAGGGGTGATTTATGCTTGGCATACAGGGCATTATCAGACTCCACTCTAATGGACCTCCTGCATATCCACAAAATAAACATCACCAGATTTACCCATTCTAAAGACTTAACCCTTACCTGTGATATAAATACACCTGCTGGAGAAACAGTTATGTATCCCTGAGATGATTCCGTCTATGGAACAGGCTCACTATCCATGTGAAGCAGAGTTCCTCCCCAAACCAATTCAAGTGCATCTTGGACAATTGGATGGGGAACAGGAAATTCATACTTGGTTTGGCACCTATGTCTCTAATGGACACAGGCAACCTGTAAATGCTTCATCTCCTAGGCCTTTGCTTGTAAATGTTTAATCTCCTAAACCCCTGCTTACACTTATCAAGGGTATCAGAACTTGTCAGAGATTTGGGATGCATGGCTAGACTCAAAAAGGCCCTTGTGGTCATTAGCCTAGTAAACACCTATAAATGTATTAACCTATGAACCTATACTGTACTACTGCTCTTATGACATTTGTCTTCCATCCTGACATATAGTCCTGTGCTCTGAAGTTGATAGATTGATTGTAGATGTGTACCCATAGGTGCGTACTACACAATCCTGAAAGAGAAACATACATATTTCTATGAGACATATTTCTTCGTGTGACTCCACAGCCCTTACAACAGCATCCATTTTAATGTAGACAAATTATTATGCTATCCACAGTATAAATGGAAAAGTACAATATCTGTAAATGACCAATACATGTAGCATGTTAACAGCATCAGTGGATGAAAGGAATACATACTAATGTAGATAGTCACCCTGTGCATCAGACACATAGCTTTATTTCCCCTGCATCCATGAGAAAGATGATAGGGATTTGGAGCAGTTATCATCACTT
The DNA here is from genome assembly GCF_019279795.1 of Protopterus annectens. NCBI lineage: Eukaryota > Metazoa > Chordata > Ceratodontiformes > Protopteridae > Protopterus > Protopterus annectens. The sequence goes on along the minus strand of NC_056736.1, from coordinate 123,508,160 downwards.
TCACAGAGTGTTCTGTGGGGGTGCAGAAGGCCTAGGCTGACCCAATAGGTTGGCAAGCATGAACCATGGAAATAATATGTGCATGTCTGTAGGTGCCCTCAATGTAACATTGGTGGGAGAGTGTCTGCATGAACACAGCCAAGCTCAGTGCCAGCCCAATGTGTCTGTATGTTGGACAGTTGTGAGCCATGCATGGTAGAGCTGACAGTTCATCATCTCTGCCACCAAACATGTGAACTGGCTCTGCCAGGAGATGCACTGGCACCTCCACACCCAGGTTCACATGCTGTGCTACTACCTGAAGGTGACTGATGTCTGCTAGGCATGTGTCCTTCACATGAACATTCAAGACTATGACCCCATGGCCTACTATGTCTTGGTGTGTACAGCACACTCCCCTCTGGAATACTGGATTTACTGCCATTATGGAGATGTGATTGGGCATGAATACATTGACACTCAGCAGATGCAGTTGCTGACCTCTGCCCATGAGGCCAATGTTCAACTCCAGTCAGATGTTCCATGAGAGACAATGTGCGTTCCATAACAGATAGCCTGCGACCTGTCTCAGACCTGTCTCTTTCCACTGTGTCAGTCAACCGATCCAGGGTATCAGCAACACCATAGAGGGAGTCACTGATGTCATATTGTGCTGCATCCATAACCCTGAGCATTCTTCTGGAGTTCCTTTCCAAATGTGCCTGTGCCTCCATGACAACCATAAACATATGCCAAGTGACACATGATGAGACACCTGCAACAGGTGGTGGGGGAACAGCAGGCCTCCTACAAGCACTCCTGTCAATCCACCTGTGTGGACCCTCTGGAACAGTTTGGCTATGGCCTATGTTGACAGTTACTGAAGGCACAGTAGCCACACTTCCCTGTTCAATGTCCCCACCCTCCAACTGTCCAATATCTGTGGCTTCAGGGGACTAGGTATGCGTAGACATACTGGCTGTGTACGGTGATAATGAGGGTGGCCAAGATATGTAAACCTCTGTGTCTGATTCAGTATTTGCAACCCCCAGCTGTGCCTCATTTAGCCACCATTGTCATCAGAGTCTGATGAGACACTGACATCAGGTGATGTAGGGGACAAAGACCAACCTCTCTGGTAACCTGCAATAAAAAGGAAAAAGCAATACAATAGTACTTGCACTACTATGCTCTGCAATACTATAGTGCAATATATGTTAAGCTGTATACACTGCTGTCACTATTACAGACTTTTATACCTCCCAACCTCAGAGAATAGGACATGTGGACATTATTTTCTAACCCCAATCTGTAATGATTTGGCAATAATTCTTCAGAAAGCACAAGGCAGAGGCATGAGTCTAAATTGTGGGCATTCAGAAAATATCTGTACAGTTGACAGTCATGCAGACACTACATCAATCCAGCCAGCAGGCCTGGGATGACACTCTAGCCAATACATTGAAATATGTCTACATCTGTGACATAACAGATTTCTGCTTACCAGCAGCAAGAGCACAGCCTCTTCCAATTCCTGACGTTCCTTGAAAAGGTTGAGGGAGAGGTAATAGGAACAGCACTACATGCAACAGTATAACAAAGGGTAATAAGACCAATACTTTCATATCTACAGTAACTGCAATGTTAAAAGGTATATGGGTGACAATCTCTACATGAGCTTAAATCTGCAGCTAACTTACTCCCCCCCCTCAAAAAAACACCTGACACCCATGTAAACTATATACACCTTGACAGGATGAATGCAACAGTATTCTCCTCCTGATCTTACTAAGCATAACAGGAATCTCTTCTTCAGAGGAACAGGTGGTACCCATGTCCACAACATATTGGCTGATGGATGTTTGGGATCTGTCCTGTGTAGCATGGTTTGCTAGGGAGTCCTCTGTGGCTGTGAGAGGAAGTTCTGCTGCAAGCCCACCACCAGTGACCTTATGATCCCTGGCCACGTTAGCTGACTGCCTCCTTGCAGCATGGATCATGTCTGTGGCACGTTGCCACACCTGCTCATAGCTACGATTTTAATGACCCACTGCATTGATGTTGTACACCAGTTCTTCAAACAGGGCTGCAGGTTCTGACCTATTTTCCCTCCCTCGGGACAGCATGACTTGATAATGTAGCAACACCTCAATGATGAGGTCACTTTCCACTTCAGAAAATTGTGGCCTGTGGCATGCATACATAATGTTTACAGAAATACAAAGAAATGACAACACATATAAGGATCTCATACGTGCAAGTAAACTATGTAGAGATCCAGCAGTAAAGGAAGGCTATCAGTACTCACTGCTTGATTACACAGCTTATATTCAACAGTGTGCCAAAAATAAAAAGGGTGTGGATGCAACTAGGATAGTAGCAATACTGACACATTCCTTTTGTGCCATAACAGATACTCATGTATGCACACACACCCAACACAGCAGTCCAATGTAATATGCCCCATTCCAGGAAATATACCCCACAAAAAATAAAAATAAACAATAGTGCCAACAAAACAGCAGTGAGCTATTGCATCTGCTATCAAAGGAAGTACCCAGGAGACCTGTGTACCTAGTTATCAAACATCATTATACCCTTGGTGTACTCTACATCCTCTGTATGTCTAACAGGGCTGGAGATCAATGCCATGTCATCACTACAGTTCTAACAAAGGCTTACTGATGTAATCCACAGTCTTCCTAAGTATATTCAAACATATATATCATGTAGGAGACAAAATGGATACATACCTGATGGAGTACAATACTCCTATGTTGAATAATACTGCTCTACAAGTAATGTGTCAATGAGTTAGACATAAGAAGTAACTCACCCACACTGGTTTGCCGAGCTAAAATTTTGCATTTTTATGATGGTTGTTATTAGCAGTTGATTGCATCTGGACCAGTCCGTGCTATAGAAATGCTAAATGCATTCTACACAGCTGATTTGTAGTATAATCAGCCAATCCCATGCAACTACTCAACAAGATATAAGACATCAATGTAGACTCCATCCCCTTTCTTATATGTTAAGGTGAAAATTAGTGGGATAAAGATACAATGTGAGCACAGAGAGAATTCTTGTAGCAACTACGTTTTACAAAGAAGTGTGTGCTACAGGCTGAAGCTGCTGCTGGCAATTGGCATAGATGGAGAGGGTGAAGACTTTGCAGAACAACAATGCATAAGAGTAGCTGTAGGATCTGTGGCAACCTTGATTAACAGCAAGAGCCAGACTGAGGAAACTCATCCCACTGGAAATTAAGGTATATGTTTAAGGTAAGTATGTTAGCCACAGGTATCATTAACAGAATAAAAGGCAATATGCATGGTGTGTCCTAGAACAATGTAGGGTACATTAATCATAATGTCAACCACTCCGGAACATATTTGAATTACATACTCAAATTCCTCTGGGAATTCAGGCTAATGCATAACCATACATTCTAGGCACTTTCTAGGGTTGTAATAGCAATATTTAAAATGTGTTCCCATGTGTTATCCTTTGACCTCCATTATTTAAAAGCAGACATTCCATCAGTACTGCATTGGGTGGATAAATAGTTGATGACACAGTCATACATATCACAATTTATAATGCTGATGTACTCATACATGTATTTTAGATTGTAGACATAGTTGTATTTGAACTCAGGGCCATGTAAACCAAAAATAAATGTTTTCAATGCATTTTACAGCTTGAGGTACAGAGACAGGAAAGCAGTAGCTGTGTTTTTACATGTTGTACAGATAATTGCACACTGAACTGCTGTTACTACCTCACTTACATCTATTACTATGTGTATGGCTTTATAGTGTATTCTCTACCAGATCTCCAGTTAAATTCCTATTTTTCCATTAATCTTTTAGCAGATTCGTTGTGTGATGCACAGCATTGCATGAACACACTTAATGATGATAAAATGACAATTACTATGTTTTGCTTCAAATACCTGTGCTAATAAACTGGCTCTACCAGATTCCCTGTCACCCTTAGGCTTTCGTATACTAGCCAAGGCTCTTGCCACCCCCATAGAGCCTTTTTTAGGCAAGGCTCAAAGGACAAACCCACCTCCATAGACAACCCAAAGATAAATAAACTAAAGGTAATGCTACTCAATGCCAGAAGTCTAAACCTCAAGATGCACGCACTCGAGACTCTCCTCAGTATGGAGAAAATCAATGTCTGTGCAGTAACAGAAACCTGGTTCAAGACTCCTGAGAGCACCCCAGCACTACCAGGTTATAACTCATACCATGCGTTTCGGCCCCAAAACTCGGATCAAAGCACAAAAGGAGGGGGAGTATCTATATTCATCAAAGATACCTACACCTCCAGGTTAGTGGCACTGCACGAAGCATCGGAAACCATCCATGTGCAACTAACAAAACTGCCTTTCAGTTTGTAGCCTGCTACAGCACACCCTCCCTATTACAGGAACCCCACTTGGCATTCCTGAGAACACTGGAGAATATGAAGGTCTCTCCAAACACTATGTTATTTGATGACTTCAACTACCCAAACATTGACTGGGAAAACTACTCAAGCCCAAACACCCTCGCCCAACGGTTCCTTGAATTTATAAACTCTAACGCAATGGAACAACTGGGCACCACTCCCACAAGAGGGAACAACATATTGGACCTGGTCATCACCAACATGGGGACTCTATGTTCCACACCAGAGGTAAACCCCTCATTGGTAAGATCAGACCATAAACAAAATTCACTGGACATCTATATCCCGTCCCCACCCCCAGCCAAAGAAATAACTGTAAAGAATTTCTCCAAAGCCAACTTTGCACTTCTCTAGACTGAGGTGGAATCCTTCAAAGCCCCTGGGCCAGAGGATAATACAGCCCAATCCGCAGAATCCTTTACAAATGCATTCTATGAGCACCTGCAGGAATGCATGGATCGTGCTATCCCAAATAAAACCAAGACTCACTCCTCCAAAAACAGGGAACCGGTCTGATGGACCCTGGCCATAAATAAGCTATAAAGTTACTGTTTGTTCTGCAAAAAAAAAAATATTCTTTTTTCCCACCTTTTCTAAGCTAGATTAGTCCAGATTTCAGGTTTTGCTGAATTCTGGGCTGTGGTACAAGTTCCTGTGTTGCCCATATCCTTACTTGGATAGGAGGAAGCTTCTCTGTTCACCAGTGAGAGTGGGGAGCTTTGAGCAGCCTATTTGTCCCTGGAGGAGTGGTTTGAGCCGAGCAACTAGTAGCTTATTGGGCTAATTCCTATCTCTTTCAATCTCCCTGCTTTAAAACCCACATTTGCGCAGTTGCTCATGGTTTTGCACATCGCGCAGTATTGCGCAGCTCCAGTTACACAGGTTTAAACTATTCCTGGCTCCACAAAGTCTGCTCTTCAATTTTTCCCTTAGAACTAGTCAAACTCTCAAATTAAGCACTCAACTTTCCTTTTACAGTCCAGCACTTGCTCAAATTTCTCAGTAAGCACTAACAAATGCTAGCACTGTACCCCCTTATACTATATAGAAGTAAAAGGCTCCCTATTCATCCCATCCAGACAATCAATAAAACAGCTCATTAAACTATTCAGGCATGTCCAAAGGACAGTTTCAGGTCTACACTCCAGTCCAGCTGGTGAATCTGGGAATCTTGAGGCAATGTTATAATTGCCTTATGTACACAGACAACCCTCTCCTCCTTCCAACAAACTCAAATGTGTGTGAGAGATGTAACTATACATCCAAACTGGAAGCCAAGCACAACCAGTCTCACATAGACCAATCATATCTGCACCAGCAAACAGGACACATAAACACACAAAAACATACTCGGAGGCTCTAAATAAAAATCTGCCAAAGCAGCAGAGACCTCCAAAGCAGACATCCAAGCAATCACTACCCTGCAACAATATTCACGTATCACATACTTCACAAAGTCTGTGTGCCACACAATCACAGCCCTTAAGGCCAAATAACACACCAAATACACTAGTAATAGGAGACTCTATTGTCAGGCACACTGACGTCCCACTCACCAGACTGAATAAGGAGAAGGTCACTGTAAGCTGCCTGTCGGGTGCCAGGATCCGCCACATAACACAAGCACTCAGGTCACTCTAAAGCAAATACAAATATGACTCTGTCATTGTCCATGTTGGTGTGAATGAACTGAGACGTACCTCCCTGGACTACATGAAAAGAGACATAGAGGAGCTCTCTGATCATGTAGCCCAGGCCGGTAAGACCCTGACCCTGAATAGCATCTTGCCCTCACCAAGAATGATGCCACAGTATAAAGACAAAATGATCAATTTTAACTATTGGCTAAACTATTGGTATTATTCAAAGGGGATCCGGTGTCTGTCAGCCTGGGATGACATGCTCGACAAGCCATGTTGCTTCGCTAGAGATGGCTTGCACCTGTCACCCTTGGGCTTTCGAATACTGGCTAAGGCTCTTGCCACCCACATAGTGCCTTTTTTAGGCAAGGCTCAAAAGACAAACCCACCTCCATAGACAACACAAGAAACAAAAAACTGAGGGTAATGCTACTCAATGCCAGAAGTCTAAACCTCAAAATGCACACACTTGAGGCACTCCTCAGTATGGAGAAAATTAATATCTGTGCAGTAACAGAAACCTGGTTCAAGGCTCCAGAGAGCACCCCAGCACTACCAGGCTATAACTCATACCATACCTTTCGGCCCCAGAACCCGGAATGAAATACAAAAGGTGGGGGTGTATCCATCTTCATCAAGGATACCCACATCTCCAGGTTAGTGGCACTGCACAAGGCCTCGGAGACCATCCATGTGCAACTAACAGTGGGCAAAACTGCTTTTCAGTTTGTAGTTTGCTACAGATCACCCACCTTGTCTCAGGACCCCCACTCGGCATTCCTGAGAAAATTGGAGAATATGAAGGTCTCACCAAATGCCATGATATTGGGTGATTTCAACTACCCAAACATTGACTGGGAAAACTACTGAAGTCCCAACTCCTTTGTCCAATGTTTCCTGAAGTTTATAAACTCAAATGCCCTGGAACAACTGGTCACCACTCTCACAAGAGGTGACAACATATTGGACCTGGTCATCTCCAACATGGGGGCTCAATGTTCCACGCCAGAGGTAAACCCCTCATTGGTAAGATCAGACCATAAACTAATCACACTGGACATCCACATCCCGACCCCACCCACAGTTTCTCAAAAGCAAACTTCACACTTCTCAAGACAGAGGTGGAATGTTTCAAAGCCCCTGGGCTAATGGAAAATGCTGCCCAAACTGCAGAATCCTTTACAAATGCATTCTATGAGCACCTACAGGAATGCATGGGTCGAGCCATCCCAAGTAAAACCAAGACTCACTCCTCCAAAAAGAGGAGGCCAGTCTGGTGGACCCCGGCCATAAATAAGCTATACAACAGAAGGAGAAAACTACTACATGATAGAGCAAAATCCCAAAAAGGGAAGGCATCCCTGATCAGTATTCACAAGAAACTATGATCCCTCATAAAATCATCCAAGGCCTGCTTCGAAAGAAAAATTGCCAAAGACTCTAAAGATAATCACAAGGCCTTCTTTAGCTATGTCAAGAATCTGGGTGGCAACTCTCAGATCTGCTCTGAGCTGGTGCAAAATGGCAAAAAATACACTAAACCCACTGACATTGCCAACATCCTGGCTGACAGGTTCAGTGTAAACTTTACCCCCCTAACCCCCAAAAGGGCCTGTGTCCATCCCAGAAGAATATAGAACCCCAAACATCACAGACACACAGGTGAAAACAGCCCTCTCCAAAGCCAAAAACACAGAATTAATGAGACCGGATGGTATCCCAGGCTGCGTCTTACACGAGCTCCAAAAAGAACTAAACCCTCACATAAATTCACTGTTCAAACTCAGCTTTACTACAGGATATGCACCCAAAGAGTGGTGTACAGCAACAGTTATCCCACTCCACAAAGGTGGCGCCACAACGGATCCCGGGAACTATCTCCCTATAAGCCTGACTAGCCTGGTCTGCAAGGCTATGGAGCGCATCATTATGGATCTCATAAACAAAGACATTGGGAACCTCCAGACACTGGACCCTACCCAATTCAGCTTTATTAAAGGCAGATCCTGCCTCATAAACCTAGTAGACTTCTTTGAAACAGTTACCAAGGCCATAGACGAGGGAAAGGTAGTCCACACAGCCTACCTAGACCTCACAAAGGCCTTCAACACAAAACCCCACTCTGGCATTATAGATAAGCTTACCAGCTTGAACATTAACCCTTATGTCATGAGATGGGTTGCAAATTGGCTCATGGGTAGAACTTACATGGTCAGAGTTGCGGGTGTCATGTCCGACTCCAAACCGGTTACAAGTGGTATCCCACAAGGCTCAGTGCTGGGACCCCTCTTGTTTGGTATATACTTTTCTGAGGTACAGGCAAGCACAGGAGACCTATGGCTGAACAAGTTTGCAGATGATTGTAAAATGGGAGCCATAATCAACTCTCCGGCTGACACAGACATCCTCCAGAAGGGTCTTACGGAGACGAATACCTGGTGTCAGAATCATGGCCTCAAGCTAAATGCCAAAAAGTGCATAGTCATCCCCTTTGGGAAAAACAAAGTGCCCACGAACTACCACATAGGTGGTAATCCACTAAGTACGGAAGATGTAATTAGGGATCTGGGGACCCAAGTAGATAGCAACCTCTCCTTTGATAATCGCATTGCCAAAGTGGTTAGAAAAAACATCTATATAGCCCACCTAATCATGAAAGGGTTCACATCTAGATCAAGAGAGGTTATTGTGGCCCTCTACTCATCGTTCATCAGGCCTATAATAGAGTACAATGCTCCATTTGGGATGCACCTTACCAGACAACTGCAACAGCTGGAAAGAACCCAGACGTACCTTACCAAGAGGATCGTGGGCCTCAAACAGATGCTCTATGCAGCTTGACTAAAGAAACTCCAGCTCTACTCAGTTGCTTACCACCTACTCAGAGGTGATCTCTGCCTGACGTACAAGGACATGTCTAACCCAGAATTAATTGACATGCTCCACCTCAAGAAAACCAAATCCCTTAGAGCTACACATTCCAGGGAATTAAACCTCAGTACAACAATAAATAGGACATGGTGGAGGGATAGATTCATATCCCAGTGGCTTCCCTCGCTCTGGAATAGAATCCCAATCCATGTTAGGCAGAGCCCCACACTGACCCTCTTCAAGATAAATCTTGACGTGTGGATGGGCAATCGTAAATTTACTCCTGGGATCACTTCTATGGCTCTGCTGAACAGAAGCTCAGGAATCTAATCAAATCTAAAGGGGAGGCAAAAGCCAACACATTCTGGCTAGGCTTATAAATGTCCTAGGGCAGATAGCCTAGTACCTACCTATGAACCTATGATCCAAAGTATCCTTCTTCCTTTATCAGAGGTCGTCAAAACAGTGACAAGACCACTGCCAAGTGTGTGGGATACCAGTCACACTGGTGATGTCCCTGGCCAAACTATCCCAGGCTTCATACTTGCATTCTCAGCCAAATTAGTTCTCATGCAGCAGCCAGGGTCCATGGTGCTGTACCAGGAGTCCAATAAAAATCCTAGACTCTTGAACACCTCATCGCTGTGCCTGAAAGCGCACTCCTTCCCCCGTGACAGCCATACCCACAGACAAGATTAGATTCCAAGGATTACTGAGCAATTCCTGCCAATTACCCTTTAAATAGGATGCTTTCCCAGCACTGGGCATCATACTGAAACTTTCAAAATTGCTCCATGTCACTTAGCATCACGCAAACATGGGAAAAAAATATTTAAGCAATGCTTAGCAACTCGCAAACATGAAAAAATCATTACCCTTATTTAAGAGATGCTTAGCATCACACACCTTTTCTAAATATAGCAATAATTGAATTTAAAGAGAACAGCTGTTTCAGTGACCTAACACAGTTTCATAGCAACATATAAAAATGTATCAGTGCCCAGTACTTGGGCCCGAGACCTAGTGCAGTATAGGCCATCACTCAACCTATCGCACCACTAGAGGAGTGAAGGGCAATCATGTATTTTACACATATACTATGAAGGTGCTACTGTAAGCATAGTACAGCTTCACTGCATGGGTTTCTGTGGTGCCCAGCATCATGCAGCAAAAACAATTGAAAATATCTGGTTTCTATTTTTAGATGTCTGGCACATGTCTGATGTACGAGTGTGCAGAGCTAAGCATAGTTAAATAACATAGTGCATCATGCAAACATGCACATAAAAAGACAATAAAATTGAAAGCATTGTTTTTATTTTTAGAAGTCTGGTGCATATTTGATATATGGGTGTGCAGAACTAAGCATAGCTAAATAATGTGGCACATCAAGCAAATATGCACATAAAAGCAAAAAAAAATAAGAAATCCAAATTAATGAAATAATTGCATACACAGCTCTGGCAATATTTCTTATACTCCTTTCAGTCAGGTTAATGGGTTGACAGATGTGTGGGTGTGCCATCAATGTCACACAGATTCATTATCTGCATTGTTCTGTGAGGTTTCACACCAAAAAACCTCCCTTAGGCATGCTGCACCATTAATATGCATGGTGCACTGCTGAGGAAATATCATGGCTATGTACAGGGATACATTCTGTGTAGGCTCTACACGGAGCCTACATGGACATTATTGAATCCTGACAATAGCCTAAATTCTGTAAAGTAATGTATGGTCCTTAGAAATTAAACATGCTCTACAAAATCCACATTTATAAGTCTATTGCTTTATTAGTTGAAGGCAAACTAACTTTAGTATTATCTGTTTATAAAATATTTTTCAAATTCTGCCCTTTCCTATATTTAAATTTATGCTGTTCATCTATACAAGTCAAAAACTCTGAGTTAGATTTAAACATATCCGAATTATAACAGTTAGTACTTCTAATACCATAGCTGACCACATTAATTTCAACACAAAAGTGATCATTTACTTTAGACTCAGCTCTAAAGCTTCCCAAACCAAGGCCATTTAACAAAATGGGGGCATATTTAGTATTTCTCCACAAATTAATTTCCTCAGCAAACTTATTTAATATAACATCTTTAAACATACAAATGTATTATAAATTCCATTTCTTCCTTGTATTCCTCATCTTTGGAGGTCAGTCTAGAAGCCCTAATTAATTGCCTTTTAGGAATATTAGATTTTAAAAATCTTGGGTGACTGCTAGAATAATGCTCATCACTATTCACAAAACATTGTTTCTATGTATCCTACTTACAAATTCATGTTTGTCAATTATCATTCCCACTTCTGCATCTAAGAAAGCAACATTCATACCAGCTTGTCTTATGGTAAATAGCAAAAACTCTGAAGTTTTGTTCATAGCAGAAACAAATATTTCTAACTCATCTGCTGCAGCTTTCCATGTAAAAACAAATAGTTGGCAAACATTTTATAAAACAGAACATTAGTAAAGACTCTAGTTTTATGGAGGTACATAAACTCCTACCATCTTAACACTAGATTCACAAAGGAGTGTTCCTCTGTAGCACTCAGGGCTACACCTTGTAATTGTTGAAAGTACCAAAAGACAAAAATGAAAAAAAAGTGTTCTAAAAGTAATTCTAATAATAAACAAATTGTATTTATAAAATGATTAGTATAAGTTGTGAACTTAGAAAGATATACCAGAGAATTCAATAAACTCTGTATAAGCTTCACACAAAACCTACTCAGAGTTTATATGTTAGCACAATGAACAGCAGCGCTAGTTGCATATTCATGTGGCTCATCGCGCCTACACAAATACAAAGTTTCATGACTAGCAACAGTGCTGCCACTAGGAAACTGTGCAGAGCAGCAAAACCACAGAAACAAGAAGCATTCAAGTTTGCCCACAAGACTGGGCGAAGAGCCACAATGGCTACCAGTGGTGAAAATACTGCAATAACAGCAGTAATAATGTGGTAAAGAAAAATGTATTGAGTACAATGTACATTACAAAAATTATTTACAGAATGAAATAATGAATTGAGGGGTAAACTGCAAGGGCAAATACAAGGAAATGTGTGCTGATGAAAATGGGCAGAGACATGTATGATAGGAATGAATAAAGAGGAAGAGGGCATGGTAAATATGGCAATGTACACATGATAGGATATGCCAATGTATGTACACTTCCATGAAAAGTCAGTAGCATAACATTAAGCACATATGTAGCTAACACAGCACATACTACAGTTTATACCTCGTGTGCGAGTATATTATATCAGCACACGTGATAGTATATTGAGTCATTGATTCATAGATTGGTGCTAGGCTAACAACCAAGGGGGGAGGCTTTCTAAGCCTAGTTAAGTTTTCACAAAAGAATAACAATGTCCTGTATCCAAATAGGACATTGAGGGTTAGGTATTTTTAAGCTACCTCTGTCCATAAGGGACATGGGTGCCAGACCTGGTTTAAATGTTCTATTCCCGATCCACTGGTCTAGATTGCACTTAAACTGAGTAATAGATGAACTCAGCTTTGCATGGATGGAAAGCCTGTTTCATAGAAGGAGTAGTGTCTGGGACACAGATCTTTCACTCCAGCATGATCTGTTTAAATCTCAGACAAAATGCAGGACCCTAGAGCTTGTATTTATGGTACTCTTTGACTTATGACTATGGAGGAGATTCATAAGTGTGGGGTCTGTGGATGCCTTGTAATCTAGGCATAGATCACCCTTCATCAATGTATAGGAGACTTAGTAGAGGGAAAGGGCTTTAAGACACTCTGCATAAGGCAGGTTTGTTATAGCTTATATTCTTTTTGTACCTGAGGTGGCTTTAGTTGCCGTATAAGTCTGCTCAGGTACATACCAAAGGTAGCATTGCACTCTGTGATTGGTATGATAAGGGCATAGTACAGTGGGATAATGACCAGGATAATGATATATGTGATTGTCACACAAGGTTTCATGTCAATGGGGGTGAATGGTTGTGAAATAAACATCACTGACATGCTCACTGGAGAGGACATTTAGCAAGGACAGTATATACAAAAGGGGGCATCTACAAACTCTGAAGATCTGCAAAATGACTTGTTTGAATATAATTGACATGTCACCATAGCTCCCAACTGATCACAGACACAGCAAGAGACTCCTGGATTAATGTAGGCAGAAACAGGCACAATCATGGACACTTACAATATTATGACCATTAAGCTGTGACACTGACAGAATATGAGAGTGTTATTATACACTCCCCATTATACACTGTTCTATACTCCCCACCCCTTCCCCAAAATTGACCACTTTTTGGAGGGGTTAAGAGGGAGAATGTTAAAGCTGGAGTTGAAACCAGGGGCAATCCTGACCAATTAAGTGATATGCATGACACATAAGCCACAGTCCCCACCTGGAAGAATCAAACCCATGCCATCAATATTGTCACTGAGCTGTGTATTTACTGGGTGCAAACAGTAAGATGCACTATACAAGCATCTAGTAGAACACCTTGAATGGAGGTCTGCACTGTCAAATCCTAACGGGTATGCATCCCAAAGAATATTTCTATATGGTCTACCAGATGTGGGAGCACACTGTACCAAATGTGATACACTTGACAAAGGCATCTATGCCAGATTTAGGTATCGACCATACAGATAACAACACATACAAATACCACACTATTATGAGTGGATTCCCTACACATATCTTGGTATTGTGTGCATCAGCCACATGTAATAGCAATGGATATTGTCTAAAACATCTGCAATCAATGTGTATATTAAGAAACAATCCATTATAATGAATAGAACAGCAGTATGTAAGCCTGATGGTGATATATCAACTATGTGCACAGATAGTACAGCAATGCAAAGTCAATAGCCAATGATCTAAGAAGCTGTAACTATGATATTGTACACATGCCAAACAATACAGGGAGTGCCATCAATAAGTACATGGGCACTCAGCACATATGCCACATGATCACTGTCCCCCTGATATTGTCAGTGAAAATGTTATGCTGCCATGAAATCCTATAATTAATCCATATGTGCTCATGCAAATTATCAAGTTGTAATACTGATACGGTGTGGTATGTCCATGATGCAGTAGAGTCGCACTATAACTGTACCTATGCTACAATTCAACTTCAAGCTGCACATCACCTCCAGATAAAACCTTTGATATGAATCATGTTATTGGTGTGTTCTCATTCCTGACATGAGTTCCTGTGTTCACTTGTCATGGTCTGTAGCATGAAGTGACTGAAATAGGGCTAAAGAATGGTTAGGAGAGGGACAGCAGGCTTATGACAACCAGAAGAAGGCTAGATAAGTATCTCATAGTTGTGAGGATGGATGTCCATTCAAATACTCTTTTTTGGCCAGTATCCAATATATCTTCATAAGAACTCATAACTGTGGCAAATGTTAACATGTTGTTCATTAAACTATCATAGACAAATAACATCATAATAAGAAATAGTTTATATTTCACAGCTAATTACTAAGCTAGCTGTCTTAATGGGCCATTCTAGGCCTCGTCAGTTTCCCTCCCAAAGGTGAGAATCAGATACTGTACCGAAGTGAGATGCATCTGGGATCGAATCCTTGATGCTAAAGGAGGAAAAAACTTCAGACAAGTAATTTTTGCCAACACTCCACCCAAAAAGTTGCACTTTGCTACACACAGCAGTCTAAAGAACTGTCAGAGACAAAAAAGAAAAGAGATGATTAGAACCGTGATGTGTTAGATTTATGCTTTATTGCAATAGAAATCCTTTTATTATTATAGTAGCTCCAGAACTTTCACAATCCCAAAAGTGATTGTGAATTGTTACAAGTAATCCTTGGAATATGCACCTATTCCATGCATGCTTTTAAAGGGTCTATATTATGGCGTTGAAATGCCGTAACATCAAACACCTCAACACCGACAAGTATTCAGTGAAATTCACTTCCGTGATTCACTGAATACTTATCAGGCAAAGGTGTAGCTAGCCAACTATACAATGTTGCCCTTTTCTCTACTGTAGTGAGATCTCAGAGTTGGTATATTTAGTTAAAGGGGTGTGGGGGGTACAACCCCCCCACTGGGGGGGTTACAGCCCCCCACATTAGTGGGTCTGGTTTAGTTAGAATTAGTTCCGTTGTGTTGCAAGACAAGTATTTATTTGCCCAAGTATTCAGTGAATCGCAGAAGTGAATTTCGCTGAATACTTGTCAGCATTCAGATGTTCGATGCCACGGCATTTCGACATCATAATATAGACCCGCTTTTAAACGTACTACAGATTAAAAAGTCACCAACGAGGAACCTTGTTCTGCAAGTAATGCGCACAGCAATTGCTAAGAGTCTTAACGCTTTATTAAATCCACAAGTAAGAGCGTTTTCGCCACGGAACACCGTGGCTTCATCAGAGAATAAAAACAGTCAAATGAATTATACAATATATATTGAACTAAAACAGGAAGTGACATCAATGTACATCCTCTGATGCCGCAGCAAAGTTATTGTATAAAAAACATAAAATTATGCCCCATATACATACAATGTGATACGGAACATAAACGCTTCATCTTTAAAATAATTATACATAGTTACAAGTAAGCAGGCTCAACCAATGTGTATAGAACCACATGTAAGACAGTTTGTTCTATGGGGTACAACTAAAGATAAATAGTAAATGGTAAATGAGTATGATCTAAGCAACATACCATATATCCACACAAACCAACAACATACACCACCTAAATTTAAAAGCGGCGAGAAAGGGGGTGTGTGTGCATGTATATGTTTGTTCCTAAACTGTATGTATTATTTTAGTTATTATAAACATGTTCTAATATAGGTGGCTACTTTGACAAACTACCTAAATGAGTGGCTAAACACTAACAATGTACAACATTTTCTCCCAATGTGATCTAGCCTAAAATTATCTAAGGTAGCTTCTCAATTTTAGAACCGGGGCGATGTTACAGTTACTGTTAAGGCCAGGATGGTTGAATGCATCCAGGCGCAGTTGCCACTCCAACTCCCTATTCTCCAAAATCAAGGAGAAAGGTCCTTCCCTTATTCTTACAGGTACGTGGTCTATGGCCATGAACATAAAGCTGTGACCTGGGTTCGAGACTATATGCTTAGCTAAGGCATTATCCCCTCTGTTATTCCTAATCGCATATAAATGCTCGTACATTCTGTCCCGCAACCGTCTGTCAGTTTTCCCAATATAGAACCCCCGACAACAGTTGCACATAGCGATATAGACAATAGATCTAGTCTCACAATTCAGGGGTAACCTGATAACGTACTTAGTGTCCCTCACCTGAAAGGACTCCCCCACACAGACGTTATTACAAAACTTACAAAATCCACATCTAGACATTCCTTTCCTTTTGTAAAAAGTCCCTTCATGTGCATCTCTCTGTAAGAGTTCCTTAAGATTGTTAGACCTACTAAATATGAATCTAGGTTCCGTCCCTAGTTTTTCAGCTAGAAAACCATTAGAAGAAATAAGGTACCAATTTTTTCTAATGATGTCCAAAATACTTTGAGTGTTCATACTAAAGGTAGTAACGAAACTCAACGAGAAATTGCACTTAGGTCCTACAAGTACGCTTGTAGGATTCACCCCGGTCACATCGGGACTCCTATCCTGCCCTGAACTAGCACCAAAACAATTGAGTGCTAAGTTTTGCTGGAAAAGTAAGGGTTTGTAAAAACCTTTTATCCTTTTTACCGTAACTTCCTCAATGAGTTCTACCAGCAATTCATCAGGGTACCCCCTGTTGATAAACATTTCCTTAAGAAGTGCACATTCCTTAGTAAAGGCCACTAGAGTACTGCACATTCTTCCTGCCCTCACCAGCTGGCCCTTCACAATGGACCTTTTTTGTTTATATGGATGGAAGCTGGTGAAGTGCAGGAAAGAATTGCAGTACGTCGGCTTCCTGTACACAGTTGATGTGAAAACCTTGTTTGTGGTATCTTTCACTAATTTTACATCAAGGTAGTCTATCTCTTCAACTGAAAACCTAAATGTAAATTTCAAAAATTCAGTTGAAGAATTTATAGACTCCACAAACTCTATTGCTTGCGCTTCGAGCCCTGAACAACAAAAACATGTCGTCCAGGAACCGGGTATAGAATGTAACAAGGTCACTGTTTCAAGAAACCTGTTCACGATGTTTGCCTCCCAATAACCCATCACATAGTTTGCTACCCGGAGCCACTCCGCGTTTCTGCAAAAGAAATCACCATTAAAGGAGAAATAGTTGCTAGTCAACACAATTTCCAGCAACTCAGTGGCCAAGTCAACCTCAAGTTTAGAGGCACCAAAACTGATCAACATAGAGCCAATCCACTCCACCGCCTCCAAATGTGGTATGGAGGTGTATAGATCAATGACGTCAATGGTCAACAAGTTGTTGTCATCATGGTACGGTACACGGTTGATGTTATCAAGGAACGTCCATGAGTCCCTGCAAATACTAGGAATACCTTTAATATACTTATCCAGTATCTGGGTAATAAGTTTTGAACATGGATAAGTTATGGACGACCTCCGTCAATCAGTGCCCTCATAGGGGTCACTGATGCTCTTATGGATTTTAGGGATACCAAACATGACGGGTATCTTTGAACAAGATATGTCGATGTAATTGTACATATTCATGTCAATTTTACCCGTCAAAAGGTCCCTAAAATAACCCTAATTCTCTGAATGCTGCCATTGACTTCATTCTTTGAGGATGCTGTGTAGGCATCACTTTCTAATAATAATGACATCTTCTCATTGTATGTAGTGTTGTGAAATATAACAAGCCCCCCACCTTTATCAGGTTTTAATACCGGACAGGTAGCGACTACCCTCCTCAAGTACCATCTGCTCTCTAGTAACATTATGTTGTTTAATCCTAGATCTGTTGTTAATACTGTTAGCTAGAAATCTGAAATCCATTTCACAGTTGTTTTCAAACAACTGCAAAATAGGATTCAAAGGGGGATTGAACACACTGGCCAATCTTAACTTATGAGTCATGGTCACTTCTTCAGTTGGGTTGTCATCGTCAAATGGTTGGTTGAACATAATTTGAAGGTTCATCTTCCTTACAAAACATTTAAGTTCTATGATTTCTTTAGCTATGTTACCATTCCTACTTGGCACAAAAGAATTGCCAAATGCCAATAGCTCAACCAACTGATTGTCAAGCGTGATGTCCGAAAAGTTGTAAATCCTGAAATCACCATTATTATTCATGAGAATGGTGGGGTAGTTTGTTTCCAATACTTGGTCCGAAAACCATGTTGTCTAAACAACTATCTAACCCCTCATCACTCGGACCTACGCCTGACTCTTTCTCTTGTTCCCATAGGGCCTCCTGTCGCGTTGGCCTAAAAATTACTATTATTGTAACCCGTGTCCTGTTTGTTCGATTTACTGTTGTTACTAAAACCACTCTGAGGGTTACCAAGTCCCCCTTTGTTCCTAGCATTACTCTTGATCCTGTTACTCCTTCTGGGTTCTGAATTATTGTCACTAACAGTGCCTTCAAAGATATCCTCCTCTATTATGTCTTCCAGTCTAGTGTCACTCTCTTCTATTTGTGTTGTTGAATTGACCCTACCTGTACCTGTACGCATTGTCCCAATTCCCTTTAAGTTAGGGTAGGCAACCTTTATGCCTCCCGGTCCCTAACTAATTTCCTGTTTTTATTACCTTTTAATTTTATCAAAAGTGTATCTATACTAGACAAAATTCTCCCATAGTCAAATCTGTATCTACTAAAGTCGAGATGAGCTTTAACATCTTTGTCCAAATCATTTATATCGTTCAGTAAAATGTCAATGTGTATTGCATAGTACTTCACAATAAGGTCAAGCAGTTCACTACCTTGTTTTTGAAACAAGGACTCTAAATCAAGTAAAAAGTCCGAGTCGGAAATAAGGCCTGACGGCATAAAGTTGTTTCTTAGTCCCTTCGGTACCAACTTTTCAGCAATACACTGTTTAAAGCCGACTCAACTGCAGCTTTTTAAGTTTTAGCAGTTTGGAGTCAAACAGCTTAAGTTTGTCAGTTAAACATATGTTCTCATTAAGTAAGTCAGTGCCAGTAGACATACCTTCATGTCCAAACATAAAGCCGGTAGTATCCAGTAACCAACCACCAAGATTGGGTAACCCATCAGTCCTACCAGCGGTACTGTTTGTGTTAATGTCCTGGTCCGTCAGGTTGTCACCGTTAGACCGAGTGTTCAAAACCGCTCCCACATAGGGCTAGCGCCTGGTCCCGTCCTCATTAAAGGAAACGTTGTCCACCCGAAACGTCCTGTTGTTCTGGCTATTCTCTAAATTAGTACAAGAGGCCTCCAAAGGACGCCGTTCAGGTTGTGCGGCTGGGATCCAGTCGTTGTCACTGCCCTGGCTCAGCCCCGTCAACCCAGCCCCTTCCGGATGCTTTTCTTTTAATGTTTGGAATGCAACCTGCATATCGTCCATCCGTGAATTCATTTGGTCGAGTCTGCTCGATAGACCAGCCAATAAGACTGTCAAGTCCATATCATCTCCATTGTTGCCACTTGCCATAGCGTTGTGCCGAAAAACTGCTGAACCAACAGGTATCCTCCAAAACAAACAAATACACACAAAATTGAAAAACGAAACCAAAAAAAATCACCAACGAGGAACCTTGTTCTGCAAGAAATGCGCACAACAATTGCTAAGAGTCTTAACGCTTTATTAGATCCACAAGTAAGAGCGTTTTCGCCACGGATCACCGTGGCTTCATCAGAGAATAAAAACAGTCAAGTAAATTATACAATATATATTAAACTAAAACAGGAAGTGACATCAATGTACATCCTCTGGTGCCACAGCAAAGTTATTGTATAAAACATAAAATTATGCCCCATATACATACAATGTGATACGGAACATAACGCTTCATCTTTAAAATAATTATACATAGTTACAAGTAAGCAGGCTCAACCAATGTGTATAGAACCACATGTAAGACAGTTTGTTCTATGGGGTACAACTAAAGATAAATAGTAAATGGTAAATGAGTATGATCTAAGCAACATACCATATATCCACAAACCAACAACATACACCACCTAAATTTAAAAGCAGAAAGGGGTGTGTGTGCATGTATATGTTTGTTCCTAAACTGTATGTATTATTTTAGTTATTATAAACATGTTCTAATATAGGTGGCTACTTTGACAAACTACCTAAATGAGTGGCTAAACACTAACAATGTACAACATTTTCTCCCAATGTGATCTAGCCTAAAATTATCTAAGGTAGCTTCTTGTAACTATGTATAATTATTTTAAAGATGAAGCGTTTATGTTCCGTATCACATTGTATGTATATGGGGCATAATTTTATGTTTTTTATACAATAACTTTGCTGCGGCATCAGAGGATGTACATTGATGTCACTTCCTGTTTTAGTTCAATATATATTGTATAATTCATTTGACTGTTTTTATTCTCTGATGAAGCCACGGTGTTCCGTGGCGAAAACGCTCTTACTTGTGGATTTAATAAAGCGTTAAGACTCTTAGCAATTGCTGCGCCCATTTCATGCAGAACAAGGTTCCTCGTTGGTGATTTTTTGGTTTCGTTATTTCAATTTTGTGTGTATTTGTTTGTTTTGGAGGATACCTGTTGGTTCAGCAGTTTTTCGGCACAGTGCTATGGCAAGTGGCAACAATGGAGATGATATGGACTTGGCAGTTTTATTGGCTGGCCTATCGAGCAGACTCGACCAAATGAATTCACGGATGGACGATATGCAGGTTGCATTTCAAACATTAAAAGAAAAGCATCCGGAAGGGGCTGGGTTGACGGGGCTGAGCCAGGGCAGCGACAACGACTGGATCCCAGCCGCACAACCTGAACGGCGTCCTTTGGAGGCCTCTTGTACTAATTTAGAGAATAGCCAGAACAACAGGACTTTTCGGGTGGACAACGTTTCCTTTAATGAGGACGGGACCAGACGCCTAGCGCCCTATGTGGGAGCGGTTTTGAACACTCGGTCTAACGGTGACAACCTGACGGACCAGGACATTAACACAAACAGTACCGCTGGTAGGACTAATGGGTTACCCAATCTTGGTGGTTGGTTACTGGACACTACCGGCTTTATGTTTGGACATGAAGGTATGTCTACTGGCACTGATTTATTCAATGAGAACATATGTTTAACTGACAAACTTAAGCTGTTTGACTCCAAACTGCTAAAACTTAAAAAGCTGCAGTTGGAGTCGGCGTACTTTAAACAGTGTATTGCTGAAAAGTTGGTACCGAAGGGACTAAGAAACAACTTTATGCCGTCAGGCCTTATTTCCGATTCGGACTTTTTACTTGATTTAGAGTCCTTGTTTCAAAAACAAGGTAGTGAACTGCTTGACCTTATTGTGAAGTACTATGCAATACACATTGACATTTTACTGAACGATATAAATGATTTGGACAAGGATGTTAAAGCCCATCTCGACTTTAGTAGATACAGATTTGACTATGGGAGAATTTTGTCTAGTATAGACACACTTTGATAAAATTAAAAGGTAATAAAACAGGAAATTAGTTAGGGACCGGGAGGCATATTTGAAAAAGGTTGCCTACCCTAACTTAAAGGGAATTGGGACAATGCGTACAGGTACAGGTAGGGTCAATTCAACAACACAAATAGAAGAGAGTGACACTAGACTGGAAGACATAATAGAGGAGGATATCTTTGAAGGCACTGTTAGTGACAATAATTCAGAACCCAGAAGGAGTAACAGGATCAAGAGTAATGCTAGGAACAAAGGGGGACTTGGTAACCCTCAGAGTGGTTTTAGTAACAACAGTAAATCGAACAAACAGAACACGAGTTACAATAATAGTAATTTTTTAGGCCAACGCGACAGGAGGCCCTATGGGAACAAGAGAAAGAGTCAGACGTAGGTCCGAGTGATGAGGGGTTAGATAGTTGTTTAGACAACATGGTTTTTCCGGACCAAGTATTGGAAACAAACTACCCCACCATTCTCACGAATAATAATGGTGATTTCAGGATTTACAACTTTTCGGACATCACGCTTGACAATCAGTTGGTTGAGCTATTGGCATTTGGCAATTCTTTTGTGCCAAGTAGGAATGGTAACATAGCTAAAGAAATCATAGAACTTAAATGTTTTGTAAGGAAGATGAACCTTCAAATTATGTTCAACCAACCATTTGACGATGACAACCCAACTGAAGAAGTGACCATGACTCATAAGTTAAGATTGGCCAGTGTGTTCAATCCTTGAATCCTATTTTGCAGTTGTTTGAAAACAACTGTGAAATGGATTTCAGATTTCTAGCTAACAGTATTAACAACAGATCTAGGATTAAACAACATAATGTTACTAGAGAGCAGATGGTACTCCTTGAGGAGGTTAGTCGCTTACCTGTACGGGTATTAAAACCTGATAAAGGTGGGGGGCTTGTTATATTTCACAACACTACATACAATGAGAAGATGTCATTATTATTAGAAAGTGATGCCTACACAGCATCCTCAAAGAATGAAGTCAATGGCAGCATTCAGAAAATTAGGGGTTATTTTAGGGACCTTTTTTTGACGGGTAAAATTGACATGAATATGTACAATTACATCGACATATCTTGTTCAAAGATACCCGTCATGTTTGGTATCCCTAAAATCCATAAGAGCATCAGTGACCCCTATGAGGGCACTGATTGACGGAGGTCGGCCATCACTTACCCATGCTCAACACTTATTACCCAGATAGTGGATAAGTATATTAAAGGTATTCCTAGTATTTGCAGGGACTCATGGACGCTCCTTGATAACATCAACCGTACCGCATCATGATGACAACAACTTGTTGACCATTGACGCTATTGATCTATACACCTCCATACCACATTTGGAGGCGTGGAGTGGATTGGCTCTATGTTGATCAGTTTTGGTGCCTCTAAACTTGAGGTTGACTTGGCCACTGAGTTGCTGGAAATTGTGTTGACTAGCAACTATTTCTCCTTTAATGGTGATTTCTTTTGCAGAAACGCTGAGTGTTATGGGCTCCTAAGTGCGGGGTAGCAAACTATGTGATGGGTTATTGGGAGGCAAACATCGTGAACAGGTTTCTTGGAAACAGTGACCTTGTTACATTCTATACCCGGTTCCTGGACGACATGTTTTGTTGTTCAGGGGCTCGAAGCTAAGCAATAGAGTTTGTGGGGTCTATAAATTCTTCAACTGAATTTTTGAAATTTACATTTAGGTTTTCAGTTGAAGAGATAGACTACCTTGATGTAAAATTAGTGAAAGATACCACAAACAAGGTTTTCACATCAACTGTGTACAGGAAGGACGATTGTAATTCTTTCCTGCACTTCACCAGCTTCCATCCATATAAACAAAAAAGGTCCATTGTGAAGGGCCAGCTGGTGAGGGCAGGAAGAATGTGCAGTACTCTAGTGGCCTTTACTAAGGAATGTGCACTTCTTAAGGAAATGTTTATCAACAGGGGGTACCCTGATGAATTGCTGGTAGAACTCATTGAGGAAGTTACGGTAAAAAGGATAAAAGGTTTTTACAAACCCTTACTTTTCCAGCAAAACTTAGCACTCAATTGTTTTGGTGCTAGTTCAGGGCAGGATAGGAGTCCCGATGATCGGGTGAATCCTACAAGCACTTGTAGGACCTAAGTGCAATTTCTCGTTGAGTTTCGTTACTACCTTTAGTATGAACACTCAAAGTATTTTGGACATCATTAGAAAAAATTGGTACCTTATTTCTTCTAATGGTTTTCTAGCTGAAAAACTAGGGACAGAACCTAGATTCATATTTAGTAGGTCTAACAATCTTAAGGAACTCTTACAGAGAGATGCACATGAAGGGACTTTTTACAAAAGGAAAGGAATGTCTAGATGTGGATTTTGTAAGTTTTGTAATAACGCCTGTGTGGGGAGTCCTTTCAGGTGAGGGACACTAAGTGCTATCAGGTTACCCCTGAATTGTGAGACTAGATCTATTGTCTATATTGCTATGTGCAACTGTTGTCGGGGGTTCTATATTGGGAAAACTGACAGACGGTTGCAGGACAGAATGTACGAGCATTTATATGCGATTAGGAATAACAGAGAGGATAATGCCTTAGCTAAGCATATAGTCTCGAACCCAGGTCACAGCTTTATGTTCATGGCCATAGACCACGTACCTGTAAGAATAAGGGGAGGACCTTTCTCCTTGATTTTGGAGAATAGGAGTTGAGTGGCAACCGCGCCTGGATGCATTCAACCATCCTGGCCTTAACAGTAACTGTAACATCGCCCGGTTCTAAAATTGAGAAGCTACCTTAGATAATTTTAGGCTAGATCACATTGGGAGAAAATGTTGTACATTGTTAGTGTTTAGCCACTCATTTAGGTAGTTTGTCAAAGTAGCCACCTATATTAGAACATGTTTATAATAACTAAAATAATACATACAGTTTAGGAATAAAACATACATGCACACACACCCCTTTCTCGCTGCTTTTAAATTTAGGTGGTGTATGTTGTTGGTTTGTGTGGATATATGGTATGTTGCTTAGATCATACTCATTTACCATTTACTATTTATCTTTAGTTGTACCCCATAGAACAAACTGTCTTACATGTGGTTCTATACACATTGGTTGAGCCTGCTTACTTGTAACTATGTATAATTATTTTAAAGATGAAGCGTTTATGTTCCGTATCACATTGTATGTATATGGGGCATAATTTTATGTTTTTTATACAATAACTTTGCTGCGGCATCAGAGGATGTACATTGATGTCACTTCCTGTTTTAGTTCAATATATATTGTATAATTCATTTGACTGTTTTTATTCTCTGATGAAGCCACGGTGTTCCGTGGCGAAAACGCTCTTACTTGTGGATTTAATAAAGCGTTAAGACTCTTAGCAATTGCTGTGCGCATTACTTGCAGAACAAGGTTCCTCGTTGGTGACTTTTTGGTTTCGTTATTTTAATTTTGTGTGTACTACAGATTAACTTAACAGCATGCCACTAATGCTAATATTGCTGCATTTCAAATTTAAAAATGATACTAGTTGAATGTGAATTTATAGGCTATTTGTGGGAATGGTACGCATATAATCTGAATACATTATTACATTTGCTTAATACAGTTATCAAGAGCTACAGAAGAAAACATGCATGCTTGCTGTTACAGTTACGATATGCATGCTGAAGCTGATACTGATGTATGGAATCACAACATATTTACTGCAATCAGGGTCAGTTGTGCTGCAGACATACCCCTAGCTTCTAGGAGTCGATCCAGTCTCTCAGCATGTGCCTCCCTAGTTGCAGTGATTTCCTCTGCAGTTGTAAAATAAAAAAAAATGAGTGAAAAAGAGACATGAAAGCATTATGCATACTAGTTTTGGCTGTCTGCAACATTGCATATTATTTCAAGTTGTTTGGTCTGTATACCTAAACAGCTCGGGGGTGTTAGCAGTTTGAAACTCACCCAGCCACTGTTCAAGCTGTGTCTGCTTACACCTGTTAAGGTCACTGTATTGATGCCTACCCTGTTCCCCTATGCATGGTATTCCATCTGCACTAGAGACAAATTTGGCTAGGCTGTTCCATGCATCAGCCTTGTACTGAGACCCAGTATATTCACCCTGCAGCAGCCTCTGCCTGTAACATTTCACAAGAAGTGCAACAAAGATTTTTGATTCCACCGTACCCCGCATCTCTGCCCTGAATTTGGCACCATCCTTCCCATCTCCTGCCATGTCTGCATAGGTCCTTCAACAACAGTAGAAGTGGTTTCCTGTGAAATTATGATATCACATTTTATGACCAGTGTGCAAACAAACTCAACCATTCCAATCATATTTGCATGATGGTTGGCAGAATAAACTTTGCCAAACAAAAATAAAGGAAGTTTATGAAATAGCAACGATGATGTAATATTAGGCATAGATATATGGCATGTGTGCTGCTATACCTGGTTATAGTTTGCCAATGGTCAACAGTGAAATGTTAAAGGACTTGGCTTTTAAGCCATGACTTTGGATGCATCAATAGGATGGCATGGCACACATTTTATGTGGATTTACACACTGTTAAAAGTCATTTGTAAAATGTGTGATTCACCCCTCTGTAAAAGTGAGTGTACACTTTCACACATAGGTGATTATTCTTGATTGCCACAGTAGAGCTCTTGGCAAACCATGGTCATTACAGATATGCAACTTAAAGAGTATCTGGTGATATACTTCTATTAAGCATGGATGTTGTGGCATTAAGAGGTTCTGGCTTATGGATTCTCAGGTGTGATGCAGGACAAACGTCTGACAATATAATGGAGATGGATAGACTTGTATGACATAGCAGAATTTGGAGTTATGATACATAGAATAAGAGTGATGTGCAGAGCTGTAGTAACAACATAGGAATTAAACTGATCAGTCACAGCATGAAGTTATGGGAAAGAGTAGTGGAAGCTACTTTAAGAAGGGAAGTGATGATTAGTGATCAGCAGTATGGTTTCATGCCGGGAAGGAGCACTACAGATGCAATGTTTGCACTGAGAATGTTGCTGGAGAAGTACAGAGAAGGTCAGAAGGAGTTGCATTGTGTTTTTGTAGACTTAGAGACAGCATATGACAGGGTGCCTAGAGAGGAGTTGTGGTATTGTATCAGGAAGTCAGGAGTGTCAGAGAAATATGTAAGAGTGGTACAGGATATGTACTAGGGTAGTGTGACAGCGGTGAGGTCTGCAGTGGGAGTGACGGATGCGTTTATGGTGGAGGTGGGATTACATCAAGGATCAGCTCTGAGCCCTTTCTTATTTACAATGGTGATGGACAGGTTGACAGACGAGATCAGACAGAAGTCCCCATGGACTATAATGTTTGCAGATGACATTGTGATCTGTAGTGAGAGTAGGGAACAGGTGGAGGAGACCCTGGAGAGATGGAGATATGCTCTAGAGAGAAGTGGAATGAAGGTCAGCAGGAATAAGACAGAATATATGTGTGTGAAAGAGAGGGAGGATAGAGGAATGGTGAGGATGCTATGAGTAGAGGTGGCAAAGGTGGATGAGTTTAAATACTTGGGATCAATAGTTCAGAGTAATGGTGAGTGTGGAAGAGAGGTGAAGAAGAGAGTACAGGCAGGATGGAGTGGGTGGAGAAGAGTGTCAGGAGTGATTTGTGACAGACGAGTACCAGTAGGAGTGAAAGGGAAGGTCTACAAGAGGGTAGTGAGACCAGCTATGTTATATGGGTTGGAGACAATGGCATTGACAAAAAGGCAGGTGTTAGAGCTGGATGTGGCAGAGATAAAGATGTTAAGATTTGTGCTGGGTGTGATGATGGTGGACAGGATTAGGAATACGTATATTAGAGGGTCAGCCCAGGTTGGAAGGTTTGGAGACAAAGCCAGAGAGGCAAGATTACATTGGTTTGGACATGTGCTGAGGAGGGATGCTGAGTATACTGGGAAAAAGATGCTAAGGATGAAGCTACCAGGTAACAGGAAAAGAGGAAGGCATAAGATAAGGTTTATGGATGTGATGAGAGAGGACATGCAGGTGGTTGGTGTGACAGAGCAAGATACAGAGGACAGGAAGAAATGGAAACAGATGATCCGCTGTGGCGACCCCTAACGGGAACAGCCGAAAGAAGATGATGATACATACCTCACAATGCATTCTGCTTTACAGTTTTACTTGTGTTATGGGAGGGGTGTAGATGATTGTCAGCAAATTATTGTGTCTATCAGAGATATGCAACTGTATTTTTTATTATATGTTCATCATTTTCATGATAAACTAGTTCCTCACATAATCAACTGGGGTTCATATGCCTGTCATTAATGAGCTATGATACCTACAGAAGCACGTGTATGCAACCACTAATGGCACTGTTCTGTCAATCAGCCTGCTATACATAGCTATTGGTATATAATATTACCTTTATAAAAAATTACAGTGGAACATCCTTCCTAAAAAGTGGAGTTCACTGGATTTGAACCTTGGTTCATCTGTGTTCTAACTAGGAATTTATTGCACTTACACCTGGTAGCACAGAGAAAGCAAGCCAGCAAATGTATTTTCCACACTCGGTACTGTCCAGAGTGCTGACAGCCACATATAGCCATTGAGCCTGTTTGTGCGAAGGCAGGCTAACCAAACCAAATTTTTAGTGAACACTGTTTGTGCAGAGGTGGGTAACTAGCAAATTTATAAGACAATAGCAAACATATATTACTTGTGCAAATACTCTTAATGACCTTCCACAGCAAAAATAATTACTGTGGAACCCCAACCCCACTTTACCTACATTCTCTCCTTTTTTAGCTTATTGTGCCACAGAGACAGCTGGATTACAGATGGAATTTTTGCAGGAATTACCATCTATGCTGCTGACTGCTGTGCAATGCAGCTAAGTGTTTTTGCCCTTTGTGAGATGACTGAAATTAATTTTTTCATTTTTTTTACTTTTTCCTTAAGCAGTTAAGCATGATTGCAATATACCCTGTACGACACACATGGTAATCACAATAAAAAAAAAAAGAGGGAGAAGCAAAGGTTAAACAATGAGACAGCTCAAGATTTGAACCATCAGGCTATTGCACTTATACAACACAGTTGCAGTGGGTTACTTCCCTTTGCTACAGGCACAACTTTGCAATGCCAATTAAATCATGTGCATACAAGCAATTCTCATTTCATATCCAGTATTAACAGCTCATACAGTTGTACATTTTCATTTGGTAGTAAATGTGTGCCTAACATATTTAGTGCAGTAAGTGATCACACAATTTCTGAATATATTTGCAAAACTGCAGCGCTGTCTCTCCTATTCTGGGGAGTCTTCCCTTATCTCTGCTTTGCTATCAGACATGCAATCTTTAGTGCATTTCCAATCATTTTTCTTTCAAGGTGTGATACAAATACAAAACACTGAGCAACCATTTTCACCAAAGGCAGGAGATTTGTACTATTATGGCCAAAAAAGTATCCACGTGTGGTGTTTTGTTTTATTTAAAAGCTCATTGCAGTTACTTCCACACTTTGTAAGTGCATCCTCACTGACATCCCACTACAGGGAAGGGTGTCTATATTGCAGTTGTGTTTTCCTTCACTCAGACTAATCATTCTTAGTTACAAGCCATTAGCACCTAACAATGGTGCAGAAGTTACACAATGTGCGTGTCTGCTACATGTAGATAAAGGCTGGCATTCAGCAATTCTATTTGAGTTCACACCTCATTAGCATCTTCATAGTACTCAAATGTGTGAATCTACACTATAAAAAAGGTAACCATGTAGCTAGGGAACTTGAAGGTGAGGAGACATGTTTTCAGATAAAACAGAAAATTGGCATTTCTTTGAAGGAGAATTTTTCTGCAGATGAGCACTTATTTTTCTAAGGTTTGTTTCTATTATTCAAGTACACTAAGATTGTAACCATTTTATAAGTGTATTTATATAGCCAGTAGAAAAAATGAAGGTTGATCTGCCAGAAAGGACATTTGGAATCAGGTAGTCACTGTTGTTAATGCAGTTGATGGCCATGATTGCAATTATGATCAAGTGCGGCATCAGAACTTCACACGTGAGTCACCGGTCATGATTTCATTGGCATGGAACAAGGTGGCTGGAGTTGTAAGAGAACAGCTAGCTGGGGAGTGAGGTCCTGTTACTGAGCTATCACTGACACCAAAAGAGGAGTTCCTGTTCACTGGCAGAGATTCTGACAGTTCAAGGGACCCTTTGCACCATGTAATTACTGTTGGCACTGATGTGGCTGGGAGACCAAGTGTGTCCCAGGAGCAGATTCCAGGTAGGCTTACATATGGTAACTGTATATTGTCTTCTAGACTAAAATATAATTTGGCTGCTACTGCTTATGATACATGTTTTATATCTGTACCTATTGATAATTCATAGTTATACAAGAGAGTGGGGCAATAGATGTGGGGGTGGGGGGCAGGTCAGACAAGTTTCAGTTACAGCTATTTCTTACAGAGCATATAGCCAATTGTTTATTTTCTGTCCCTCTGTTATTCCCATTAAGATGCTTAGCAACCATCCTTTCATTGCTTCATCTCTTCCAGGCACATCCTTCCTGCAAAGTGATGAGACATCTGCACATGGGAAGCAAATGTTTAACTTCTTATGTTTCATTACTTACTACTAAGCATTATTTAGACATATTATCTGTATGTGTTAGGAGAGTGTAATACGTGTCTGTATTGCTGTACCACCTGCAATTGTCTTATCAGTGTTACTTTTTTTTTGGATATTTTGGGGTAATATTTAGTGGAGTAGTAATTTCATTCCTGTGTTTGTTGCTTATTATCACAGGTGATTCTGACAGTGAAAGTGTAGGACTCCTACCATCTAATGTTGGAGTATGGGTAAGATAATGATGGTGGCCAAATGGAGGCACAGTCAAGGGTGGTGCAGAGGTTCTGTCTGATGCTGAGGTTGTGACTCACACACACCCTGGATTTCTTTCGGGCACAGTCATTATGCCTATGCATACTCATTCCACTGACCCCTCAGATCGTGGACAGGTTGAGGGTGACACCATTGACCAGGGCAGTGTGGTTACTGCAGTTTGAATGCCGGATGACTCTGGCAAGAGCCAAACTGTGGATGAGCTGCCACACATGATGGTTAGTATGAGTGCTCGGAGAGGCCTGCTATCTGCCCTCACTTGATGCTAGTGTGTTAATATGAGCCACTCAATGGATGTAGAGGGCCATCATGGAGGCACAGGCATGTTCTGTTGTTAGGGTCTCCAAGGAAATGGTTAGGGTTCTAGATATGGCACAATCTGACATGAGTGATGGCCTCTACTCTGTGACCAATTCAATGTATCAGAAGAATATCACACACTAGAACAGGCAGAATATATGATGGAACATCTTCTGGAATAGGGACAGCATCCATGTGGTGGTAGGGCCACAACATCATCTGGTGTTAGCCGACATGGCTGTGCCAGATCCTGTTTGCTTAGTGGCATGACTTCCACTGCTCTATCAATGGCTAATGTAGTCACACGCAGATGTGACAGACCACTGGGTCTTGGACCTGGGCATAGTTGTAAGCAAAGCTCATCTAGCAGACATTGCTCAAGTTCAGGTAGGACCACTGCATATGACCACGGGTGTGGTCATGCCACTGCAACTCCTGGCAGAACCAGTTCTCATGGTCAGAGATGACAACTCTGAACTGATATCTCTACCATGCATGGCTTACAACTGTCCAACATACTAGCACAGAGAATGGTTGTGTTCGTGCAGACACTTACACACACATTTCATGTAGAGTGCCCATACAGACCCCTAAACATACCAGCTTCATGAGGCATTAATGAGGGTTACAGGTCATTGTTTCTCAGTGGCCATTTGATATTATCTACATCCCTGCCTGCCTTTGTTTCTTGCTTGCACATACTCACTACTTTGGTGTCAGCCTTACATCTTGACCCCCATCCCCCACCCTGTGCAAATGATGATAACTGTGCCATCACCTTGTTTCTGTTGTTTGGCTTCTGGGTTGGACATGTATATGTCTGATGCAGAGGGTGTATAGCTAACTGTGTGCTAAAGATATGCATTAGTGATGTAATCTGGATTTTTCTTCTGAATTATAGCAGCATTTTAGAGTTGTGATTCCTACCTTGAAATCAATGATATGTCAGTCAGGCTTATTGCTCCACTTGTGAGCATGTATTAATAAGTAGACTTTGGATGGCTTTTTCTATACTGGGTATTTTAGATGCATGAGGCATATTGGTTGTTATGACTGACTTCTATAATATATTATACAGTTTATCACATATTGATGTCATTGCTGGCCAGCTCACACACATTCTACTTAGGTATATTTACAAGTAAGAGTATGCAGGTATCTGCCATTCATTTATGTACTTACACATTTCTTTTCTATTACAGGTTCAATATTTACATTGATAGTCTTGCTGTTACAACTGATGTCATTTGGGGCTCACTATGTCTGATGCTGGTAGTACACAGTCATTACATGGGAATTAAAGGTTGTGAGCATTGCCTGGCATCAATTTTACTCTATATAAGCACACAGGATGAAAGGTGTACCCCTTAGGTGGTGGACATGTTTGCTATTCATTGCTTCTTGGCAAGGGTGAGGGCATATTCTACATGCCTACCTCTACCTCCACCCAAAGCAGCTTGACATTCTCTCTCTGGCTCCTCACATGAATGTGGATGTGGTGACCATGCCAGTGGTGATGGAATGTTTGTTTATAGTCCTTGGTGTGCCTGCTGCTGCTGTTTTCACAGGATAATATTGTGTAGGACATAACTGTAATAATTCTGGCACAAGTACCTGGACCATACTGCAGAGCCCACTCTGATGTATCTAGGCACTGAAACCATAACTTCAACAGCCCCAAACACATGCTCTATGATATTTCTTGTTTGAGCATGTGTCTCATTATAGTGTTCCTCAGTGGGTGTTTGGGCATTTCTGATGGATGTCATCATCCATGGCTCAAGTGTGGGACATCACCCCTGAAAAACATCTGGTAGGGCTGTAAGGTGTGCCAGACATGAAAGTCATGGTAACTACTGATGTTGACAGCACACACATTAAGGATGGTTCCCTTAGCACTACACATGACCTAGCAGTAAATGGAGTGGAAGCCCTTTCTGTTGATGTAGACCCTTCCCTGTTCCATAGTGGGTGAATTGATCTTAATGTGTGTGCAGTGTATTGCACCAAAGACTTCAGAAAAGTGTGCTGTATTGTTCTAGCTTTGTCATTGGAAATTTGGGGGAAATAGCATTCAGGAATTGGTGTAGGATCCTAGATGCTGATGCCTGTGACACCCCCAGAATGTCCTCTGTGGGTCACTGGAAGATTCTGTACCTAATATTCTTAGTGTTACACATACCTTGCTCTCCACAGGTATCGGTTCCCCCTACGTTTGCCACTGCTCTAAGGTGAGGACAACAGAGCTTGCAGAGTTCCTTGAGTGTGTCTCTATCCACCCAGCAGAGCTCTATTATTTCCACCTCATGCAGACCATGATAAGTTAAATGGGGTTTAAATACCCTTCTCCTCCTTGACTGATCTCTATCATCATCAGCAGCAGCATAGGCTTGAGAGTCTTGCAGATGCACATGCAGAAGAACCCCTAACACTATTTCCCTCCCTGTAGTTTCTGTGCCTATGTTCGAGAGCTTATCTAAATAATCGTGTCTTGGTTTGTGATTTACTGTGGAGTTGCCTGATAAGAGAAGTTTTATTTGAATTTAAATTTTATTTCTTGCCACTGCTTTTCATTGTTTATAGGAAAGAAGGGACAGCTTGTAGACAAGAAGATTTTATATTCTGTTTTTTTAACTTTAATTTTCACTGTCCGTTGTTAGGAAGGGATACGTTTGAGACAGATATACTCTAGGCAACTTAATGGACCTAGTCAGTTATAAAGTCACATAGGTTGCAGACAGGACAATCCAGAGCTTATCTAAACAAGCCTGTTTTGGTTTGTGATTTATTATGGAGTTGCTTGGTAAGAGAAGTTATATTTGAATTTATATTTTATTTCTTTCCACTCTTTTTCACTGTTTATAGGAATGAAGGGATAGCTTGTAAACAAGAAAATATACTTTGATTTGTATTTTTTTTTTTTCTTTAATTTTCACTGTTTGCAGTTAGAAAGGGTTAGGTTTTAGACAGGCATACTCTAGGCAGCCTTAGTGACCTAGTCAGCTATAAAGTCAACCATACTGCAGAGGACAATCCAGAGCTTATCTGAGCAATCCTGTCATGATTTGTGATTTATTGACCTTTACTGCTAAAAAAAGGTGTGACTGCAAGAGATAGTGATAGTGATAGGGCTACTGCGTATGACGTAAAGAAATTCCAGCTTTTGCCTGACTTTCAATGTACGGTCAGAGCAGCAACTTTGCTGTACTTTCTGCAA
Organism: Protopterus annectens; assembly: GCF_019279795.1. Lineage (NCBI taxonomy): Eukaryota > Metazoa > Chordata > Ceratodontiformes > Protopteridae > Protopterus > Protopterus annectens. Next base: position 123,474,207 of record NC_056736.1, on the reverse strand, counting down.
TATTTAGTTGCATATTTTTGTGTGATTTTTCTCACAGAATTTGACTTAAGTTCTCTTTGAATTCTGTGGTAACTGATTTTGATTATTCTTTTCTTTTATAATTTTTTATTCATTTGAAACTGAATATGGATTCCTTAAATAAGCGTGTCATTAATGATTTGCTAAAGCACAAGTATCCTATACAGTGATATAAATGCTATGTATATTTATAGATAACACCAGATAACACAGATGATCTGTGTTCCTCATGTCAAATCAAAAATCTAAAGAAGACAAAAGGCAAACACCAAAAAAAAAAAACCAAAAAGAAGAAGAAGAAGTGATACTAAGCCAAAGAAATGGAGCTCAGGAAAAAATGCAGTAAAAGCAATATAAACTTTAATAACAACAGAACTTAAGCACTTTTGTCCCTGTTATTTAGGACTTCTTCAGAAGTACAAATAACTCAACAAACCAAGTTTAAATAGACCGCCAAACAGATCACATGACAAAAACATCAATTAATATTTTAAAGTAGAATGGACTATTTGAATAGTTAAATATAAAACAAATAAATATACATATAGGTTTGCTATTAAAATGTAGATGGTGGGTTCAGTGAACACGGACATAAAGAATGGCAGTTGGCCAATGTCTGTGTTGCCGAACGGTGGGAGAGTGAGAGTACATATCAACAAATACAACCGTGCATTCGCTGATATGTACTAGATGTTATGCATAGAGATTATGGTACAGTGTGGATTGAGAAATGTTTCCTATTCCTCACTGTAGTGCGATCTCGGAGTTGGAATATATAGTTTGCAGGGGGTGTGGGGGGTGCAGCCCCCCACAAGGAGGTGCAGGGGGGCTTGTCCCCAGCTAAAACGTGAATGCCGGTGTAGGAGTTTAACTTACGTTTGCACCTACATGACGTCACATTTGGTATTTGACATAAATGTCGAATCTGTTGAATTCATTCAACAGATTCAACATTTATGCCTAACTAGTATTCAGGAATTTGAGGTTTAGTTCGATGTTACGGATGTTTTTTGCTGTGCATTTCGGGTTTTTGATAGTAAACCATACATACTCATTTAATCCTGGATAACTAAAGGCATTAAAATAAAGTTTCCAGTAAAGTTCTCTCACCTCTAGTGGGAGAGAATGACACCCACCCCTAATGTCAGGTATAACCTGTTCAAGTATGCAAAACTTAGAATGATGATCGGTGTTAACCATGATGTGTTTAGTTAACACATTAGTGTTCTTTTTATCCTTTATATCATGCGTATGCTAATAATATGCTGTTTTACCATAAGTTCCATTTTTCATATATAATATGCACTACACAACTGTCATGTAGCAACATAAACCTCATTTTTGAAAGACAAGTATAATTTTTATTCATTTTAATAATCCTACTATTAAGCATGCATTCCTTACCCACCAAAACATATTTACAAAAATGGCAAAATCCACATTTACTCATGCCTCATAATCTCAAGGGTGTGCACAGAACATGAGTCTCAAGTAAATTCTTCAAACACTTCCCTCTCTTTTATAGTATAACAGGATGGTCTCCATGTCAAAATCATCTTTAAATATTTCCCAGTTTTTCTCCATAAGCCATCTAACCAAATAACTGTCACTACTAAAACCAGTGACAAATGAACAATTATAAGCATTAACTTCCAGTTCTGTATTTTCCTGCCATGTATTAACATTATAATGTTGATCCTGTATGGGATTAAAATGACCAGATAACCTCTTAAAAATAATCTCTTTTTTCAGTTTCTTAACCAGGGATTTAGGTTGCCCTCTTTTTAAAAGCATGCCCTCCATTACGAGACATTCCTTTAAAAAAATGGACTCTCTTCTCTTGTAACTATACAAGCAGCTCTAACCAACTGGCCTTTATCTATTACCCCATTTATTCTAACACTATGCTTTATTTTACTAATACACATGCATCTCATTAAAACAGGGCCATAGTTAAAGGTCAGTTTGTTAGAGCTGCTCATATGGTTACAAGATATTCTGATTTTTTTAATGCTATATCTTCTGGTTCAGAGTATAGGTGACTCAATTTACAGTGAGCTCTGCACACAATTGGGTATTGCCTTTGAGACTGAGGACATAGATAAAGAATGCATTGTGGTTGTCCTTGGCCTGGATGTTTACCATAAATTTGGCTTTGATAGACTTTGTTTGTACTCTGAGTTGCTTGCTTAGTTTGATGAGAGTGCTTTTATCTTCCTAGGTGCATCACCTTCTAATTTTTGCCATGATTTTCTTCCTTCTGTTACACAGCCTATTGATTTTGTGATTCCACCAGGGTGGTTTGTTTTTTGTTAGTTCAGTACTTCTTCCTGATCAGTACAGCTGGCTCTCTGCAGCTATTAACATGCTTGTATAGAGTTTTTGTGAACAGTTCTGCATAGGCAACAGTGTTATCAGGGTTTATGGGACTTCTGGTTTTGCTAGGTTATCACTTAATAGCAAGAAGTTGTCCTTAGAGTAGTTCCTGAATATTCCAAGGTTAGCTGGGAGTCCAGTCCATTTTCTGATCTAACATTAACAGGGAAGACATTGCACTAGGGGTTATGCAGCACTCTCCCATATTAGTGAGGACCAGATCCAGTACGGGTGCAGCCCTGGCTGGTGTACTGACAAATCTGGTCCGGGGAGTTTGTGTTTACAAAATCCAGGAATCTCTGTGCCTGTATGTTTGGTATCATATAGGATTCACAGTTAATAGTGGGGTAATTAAAGTCGCCTAAGAATATGGCAATGTGTTGGATGGTAAGTGTTTCCAATAAGTTTAAATACATGGTATGGGTTTCCTGGGTCACAGTTTGGACCTATAGCTTGCAAAATAGTGGTAATGGACTTTGCCTATGGTAATATGAACATGGTGTAGCTCAACTGCATTATCCTGTTTGACCAGCCTTGAGGTATATTTATTTTTCATGTAAATTAGGACACCTCCACCTTTAGTCCCTGTCTGTGCAGTCATCATCATCATCATCATCATCAGCCTTCTTTTTCCCATTTTTCTACATGGGGTCAGAGTATCATGTTAACAGTCACCAACTCTCTCAATTTAGTGCCACACTCCTGTCTTCTTCAACACTCATGCCTGTCGCAGATCTTCTTTCACACCATCCATCCACCTCTTTGCTGGACTTCCTTGCTTCCTCTTACCTTCTTCCTGTCTGTCCCAAATCTTCTTCACCAGATTGTCTTCTGCTTTTCTACACATGTACCCAAACCACTGTAATATGTTCCCTTTGATCTTTCCCACAATTGGAAATACTTTGGCTTCTGCTCTTATGTCCTTATTTCTTCATCTGTCCCACAGTGTGCATCCTACCACCTTTCTGAAGCACTTCATTTCCATCACCTCTAGCTTCTTCAACTGTTCTGCCTTTACTGCCCAGGTTTCTGTACCATACAGTAGTACTGGTTGCACCACTGTCTTGTACACCTTACTTTTCAGCTTCTTTGGAATTCTTCTGTCATAGACTACACCTGATATTCTATGCCAGTTAGCTGCAGCCCCTCTGATTCTAGCTTTCCCTCTTCATTCAGACTACCCTTCTCCTCAACTACCCCTCCCAGATACTTGAAGCTGTTTACCTGTTCCACTGTCTTCCTTTCTATCTCTATTCTTAGCTTCTTCTGATTTATCCAATTTGCTGCCATTACCGCCATCTTATCTGTGCTTAGTTTCATCCCATGTGCCTTCAGATTTGCATTCCATTCTTCTATTCTTTGCTGAAGTTCTAGCTCAAAGTCTGCCTGTACTGCCACATCATCTGCATACAGCAGCTTTGTTGATCCATCCCCTCCAACCTGTTTGCTAATGTAGTCCATCACCAGTATGAACAGCAGTGGGCTCAGAGATGAACCCTGACATACACCCACTTCCACTGGGAACCCCTCTGTGAGGCCAAACACTATTTGCACTTGAGTGATTGGGTCCTTGTACATAGCCTGAACTAATTCTGCCAATGTTTCTGAGACTTCAAACCACCACAGTACTGTCCAGATCAGCTTTCTTGGGACCTTGTCATATGCTTTCTCCAAGTCTAGGAATGCCCAGTTGGACTCTCTCCTCATCTCTAGTTTCTTCTCAAGTATCTGTCTCAATGCAAACATCAGGACAATTGTGCTGCATCCTGATCTGAATCTAAAATGCTCATCTCCCATCTTACATTCTCCTACTCTGCATATCCATTTATCAATCACCCTCTCAAGAACTTTCAAGCAATGTGATAGGAGTTTGATACCTCTGTACTGCCCACAGTTGTCCCCTTTGTGTTTGTACACTGGCACGAGTATGCTTATTCTCCAGTCATCTGGGATACTCCTTTCTCTCCACACTGCTATTAGTACACTCAAGAGCCATTTCTCCCCTATCTCACCCAACATCTTTATCATATCTGCTGTGACATCATCTGAGCCTGCTGGTTTCCCTGACTTCATTTTCCTTAGTGCTATTCTTACTTCTTCTAGGGTGGGCTCCTCTTCTTCTCTCATTGTAGGCTGTTTCTGGGGCAGTACAGCTTCTGTGGGGTTTTCTTAATTCAGAAGCTGCTGGAAATACTCCTTCCATCTACCTTTGATGTCCTCTGGTCTGGCGAGCAGGTTGTTGCTGGCATCCCTTATGAAGGGTGTCTGACTATCTTCTTTATCTTTCTGTCTTTGCCTTGCAACCTGATATAGTTTCTTTGTGCCCCTTACTGAGTCACTTTCCAGAAGCTAGTACAGTGCCTCCGATGCCCTATTCTTTGCTATTGCAACTCCTTTGTTAGCTTCTTTGTTAGCCAACCAGTAGTCCTTCCTAGCCTGGTCAGTCTTTTCTGTCTCCCACTTCTTCCTGCACGCCTTCTTTCTTTTGATGACTTCCTGGACTTCTGCATTCCACCACCAGCTTTCCTTATGTACCTTATTTCCATACCTGGCTTGTCCACATATCTTTACTGTAGTCCTAACATAAGCTGTTTTTAGGCACTGCCATTCTTCTTAAACTCCACCTATTTCCTCCTCTTCTTGGGGTGCTAGAGCCCTGAGTAGTACTTTCTCTCCTGTCAACTTCCGGGTCTTTAGCCTGGTCTCTGTTGACCTTAGAGCCTTCTCTGACCACTGCTTGCAGCTGATTGTGGCAACTAGTGGTTTATGTTGTGGGCCAACTGATTCACTGGGGATGACTTTGCAATCATGGATTCTACCCTTGTTCCTTTTCCTTACTAGGAGGAAGTCTACCTGAGTTGCATGTTGACTACTCTTGTATGTGATCTTGTGACTGTCTCTCTTTCTGAACCATGTGTTGGCTACTATCATGCCATTTGCCAGACAGAAGTCTAGAATGCTTTCTCCTTCTTTATTCCTGTTGCACCACCCATGTGGGCCCAGGCAGTCCTCTTAACCTGTTCTGTCTGTCCCAATATGTACATTCAAGTCACCCTTTATCAACATTAATTCATATTGTCCTGCTTTATCTAGTAGGTTCTGCCCTGTTGCCCCACCCATGTGGGCCCAGGCAGTCCTCTTAACCTGTTCTGTCTGTCCCAATATGTACATTCAAGTCACCCATTATCAACATTAATTCATGTTGTCCTGCTTTATCTAGTAGGTCCTGCAACTGCTGTCTGAATGCACTCTTTTCCCCCACTATCACAACCCTGCTGTCGGGCATAGGCTGAGATTATAAAAACTGCCCTACACTGGAGTCTGACTGCCATAAGTCTGTCATTAATTCTGATGATATCCCTTACTGCATTCTGAAGCTTCTCTCTCACCACAATTCCTACGCCATTTCTAGCCTGCCCTCCACCTGAGTAGAAGACTCTGGATCCCAAGCTAAGTGGGTTTGCTGCACTGCCCTTCAATCTCATCTCTTGGATACATAGGATGTCCAGCCACCTCCGTATCATCATGTCGTCCAATTCCAAGCTGTGCCCTGTCAGTGAACCTACATTAATTGTAGCAATTCTTAGTTCATGTTTGGCAGGTTGGTTGGTTTTATGTCCAGTTTTCACTCAACAGAGCTATCCCAGGTAACCCAGACTGGGCAACTAGACACTAGCCAGCCAGTAGCTTATTGACCCAGGGCTGCTGAGCTTTATGGCGGGCACATACTGACTAATAGGGGCACATATACCCCTCCGACCATTAGCATGGGTCACTGGTGTGGGTCAGAGTAGGCCAGGTCCTCAACCCACTTATCACAGGTAACTACCATGCCCATTTTTGGCAACATTAGTTAACATGACCGAATCACATATTTTACACCGTCGAGTGGCTAGCTCTGCCACAGCTCACAGTCTGCGATCCATGTTCTCCTATCTTGAGGATACTGCGCACCACAGTAGATGCCCAAAGCAGTTGGTCTACACAACTCTTTCCCCTATAGGGCACCATGTAGAGTCTGTGCTGCTGTCGACAGCTCCATTCATTGGTGTGTTTGAGATAGAAACACTCAGCATGTTTTTTGGATGTGGGAGAAACCCCACGGACACAGGGAAAACATGCAAACTCCAAACAGGCATTGGTCGGAGGTCAGGATTGAACCTTGTACCTTGTGCATGGGAGGCAATAACATTTACCACTAAATCATCTGGTCCTCCTGTGCAGTAGCTCATCTAAATGTGTGGAAGGCATTATAGCCTTCCACTGTCAGTGTGCTGTCTGTGCCTTTAAACCATATCTCATTGACTGCACAGATGTTAGCATTCTCTGTGGTGAGGAGAGCTTCTAGGGAATGTACTTTTTTTTTGTTTAGACTCCTAGCATTGAGCACTAATACCTTTTGATTTTCTTGGTTTTGATTTGCTGTGTCAGAAATACTTTCAGTTTGGCATTGCCTAAAAAAGGCGCTATGGGGGAAGACTATGTTTTAGCTAATATCTGAAAGCTTAGAGGGGAGAGGTTCAGATCATCTCTGGCATATCAGCCTGATCTGTTGACCATCTCCTTCCATGCTGACAAATATTGCACACTCCTAGAATGGCACCAGAACCCAAGCCAATTATTAAAGTCATTCATCTTTTGTTCATATTGTGGCATCATCCTTGGAGAAGGTAAAATACTGCTCAGTGCTAGGCTCATATCAGCCTGGGACACATATTCCAGCCATACTAGTATCTGTGGGCCAATGACCCAAGTGTGCATAATGTGGTGGATCCTAAAACCTGATAAGCAACTGACTGTGACTTTTTCCTTACTCAGCCTGGTGAGAGGGACATCGACTTGACTCATGATGGAGTCTCCAATGACCTGAATGTTAGATTGTGCGGTAGCTCCACCTTATGTGCTTAAAAGTAGAGGTTCCATGAGATATGACTGCATGTGTTCATGTGGGTATTGTTTTGAAAGAGTGTATTTGTGGCTGCTGACAGAATTTATATAATCCAAAATCAGCAAATCAACTAACAAAAAGCAGGAGAGTTCCAGGCAAGCAAGACTTGATATTTAACTAAAACCAAGTTAAATTTTCTTATATATGAAGCGCTTTTTGACCAGTTACATTACATGAACTTCTTCAGATACAAAAATGCAAGATCTCATTCCTTAAAATACCCGTCCCTAGCTTACCATGTGACCAGTACACCCCATACTTTTAAAGTGCACTTAACTTAAGAATATAAATATATTTATATGAATAAATTCATAAAAAGTGTTTTTAAAAATATATATACACAACGTACAAGAATTTTTCACTTTTTGGGGTGGGGGTTTGAAACTTAAGCAATCCTGTCAGGTTGCTTACTATTTTTATCTTTTTAATTTTTTTAACTTTAGCATGCTGTGGATTGATGCATATTGTTTAATCCTGGCATTGTGTATGCATCCAAATGTATTTGCCACAACAACTCTGATAGTTCTAACATCATTGACATGGGTCCCCCCTTGGATTAATCATTATTTGTTGCAATATCCAAAATTTAAATGTGTGTCCAGAGTTTAGGCTGACACGTTTTGCTAAAGCATTCTCCACCTTATTCTTAGCGATGCTATGCACATGCTTGTAGATCCTTTCCTGTAATTTACTTTCTGTTTTTCCTACATAGAATGAAGGGCTAGAAGCTGAGGCATATGAAATTGCTTCACTAAACCAATTTAATATAGCCAATCAGTGTATAAGAATATATATCAATGACCTGTTCATAGAGGGTAAAATCGAATTAAACTTTTACAGTTATATGAATATCTTGGCACTCCTAACACCAGTGATATTTGGAGTTCCAAAGGTCCATAAAGTCCTTCAGAATCCCCCCTCAGGCCGATAGTAGATGGAAGAAACTCCATGACTTACACATGTTCTAAGGTAGTGGACAATATTCTTAAGAAATTCCAAATATGTAAGGATTCATAGTCATTTTTGGAGAAAATCAAGCTATTAGAATACAATGATCAATAAAACTTCCTCACAGTTAATGCACAAGACCATTATACCTCCATTCCCCATGGGCTAGGTATTGAATGGGTATCTAGTATGATGAGAAGAAAGGGCTCCTCCACCAAATCAAACAAATCTAGTGGAGGAACTATTAGATATCATTCTTACCAACAATTTTATCCTGTTTAAACAAAAATATTGCCTACAAAAAACAGGTGTGGCCACGGGGTCCCCATGTGGGGCCAGTTTTGCAAATCTGGTAATGGCCCACTGGGAGCAAGAGTTCATCTTCAGTAAGGAGGCTATTGCTGATTTTATATTATTCTTTATGCAATATTTGGATGATATATTCATGATAATTAAAGGTAACATTATAGTAGCAACAAAATTGGTCAATTATTTTAATAATGCAACCAATTTCTTACAGTTTACTTTTACCCACCATAATTATGAGATCCCATATTTAGATGTTAACCTAAGAAAAAAACAAAGGGAGGGAAAACATTGCCACAATTTATCATAAAAAAAATACTCTAACACCTTCTTGCATTTTTCAAGCGCACACCCCTGCAACCAAAAATGTTCGGTGGTGAAGGGACAACTTGTGAGAGCAGCAAGAATGCTGTCTACCAACTTATATTTTGAGTATGAATGTTGAAATTTAAGCAAAATGTTCCAGAAATGAGCATATCCAATAATATTGTTGGATGAATTGATAGAAGAAGTAAAAATAAAAAGAATGAATGGTCTTTATAAGCCTATTTTAGGGGCAAATTGACACAAGATAGTTTTGACATTGAAGTGCCCCGACCAACTACTGAAGGAATAACGGACATTAATATGAATTATAAAATAGGGTGTATAATAACCTTCCATTCAGACGCTTATAAAATTAAAAAACATTTGGTATAAGAACTGGAATTTAATATTGCGATAGAAAGATATTGTAGGAAAAGTAGGAACAAGTCCGAAAATTATTTATAGGAGAGGAATGAATTTGAAGAATCTCCTAGAAAAAGAAAAAGTAATAAAGAATAAAAATCCTGGGACTTTTAAATGTGGTAATTGCTCTTATTGTTAGTACAAAGAAGAAGGGAGCTATGTTGAAGTTAAAGGTAAAATGCTGGAAAATAATAATAAATACAACTGCCAATCTAAAATGGTAGTACACCTTGCTAAGTGTCAAATGTGCCCTTCTTTCTATGTGGGAAAAACAGAACGTAAATTACAGGAAAGGATCTATGAGCATGTGTATAGCATTACTGAGAATTAGGTGGAGAATGCTTTAGCAAAACATGTCAGCCTAAACCCTGGACACACATTTAAATTTTGGATATTGCAACTAATAATAATTAGTCTGAGGGGGGCCATGTAAGTGATGTTAGAACTGTCAGAGTTGTTGTGACAAATATGTTTGGATGCATATATGACTCCACGATTAAACGATATGTGTTCAATCCACAGCATGCTAAAGTTAAACAACTTAAGAAGATAAAAATAGTAAGCAACCTGACAGATTGCTTAAGTTTAAAAAAAAACCCAAAAAGGTGAAAAATTCTTCTATGTTGTGTATATATATTTTTAAATACGCTTTTTATGAATGGAGTCATATAAGTATATTTATATTCTTAAGTGCACTTTAAAATTATTATGTGTACTGTTCACATGGTACACTAGGGAGGGGTATTTTAAGGAATGAGATCTTGCATTTTTGTAATGAAGAAGTTAATGTAATGTAACTAGACGAAAAGCATTTCATATATAATAAATTTAACTTGATTTTAGTTAAATATCAAGTCTTGCTTGCCTGGAACTCTTCTGCATTCTGCTTCATGTGTACTTGTTCTAAGAGGTCTTTGGGGTTTAGGAACTTACATTTAAGTGCCTCAGTGTATGTGGGTCTATATGTCTGCTTTGAATTGTGTGTGATGGATGCAGTGTGTGTACTACTGACAACCTTCATTGATATTAGGAGTACTTCTGTGTGAGAGCTTTGCTTCCAGTAACATTGGGTAACTACATCTTTCACATATCATATCAGTTTGTTTGTGAATTAACTGGTTGTTAGTAAACATGAGGCAATTTCTGCATTGCCTCAGGATGCCCATATCCACTAAGCTGGTAACAGAGATAGTGGGAAAGTTCATATTTATGGCAACAGACCACTTTTATTGATTAGACAGTTGGAGTGAGAATATGTCAGGAGTACCCAGTTTGCAATTCTAGGAACAGTGCTTCACAATATCAGTAAGGAAATTATTCCCAATGTATGTTCATGAACAGCAATTACTTCAGATTGTAAAACAAAAACTACCAGGAAAAGGAACATGCTAGACATTGTTTGCGTTCCTTAAGAAATTACTGTTACTTCATGTCAACTTTTACCACAGTTGATGTGCAGTAATCATGGAGTTATAAATGTTAATTTGTTGCTAGATAATTCTGTCAAACTAAATCTAAACCGATGCACAGAAAATTAGTTACAGATTATATGGAAGCAAAGCAGTCACTTTGTAAAATTAACTGGTGGGATGCTTTCAGTGGAAAAAAAACAGAAGGAAGGTTTTGAAAGAGAAATTGTTTGAGTGCAAAACATTTAAAAAAAGTTTGACATCAGGATCTAGGCATACAACATCAGGGGGATATATTTTCATAAGAACAAGGTGCATGATTAAAGTGAGAGACAAAAATATAAGAAATGGAAAAGAGGTCGAACTACAAACTTGAAAACTGAAATAAGCAATCTGGACAAAAAATAAGCAGAGTATGAGACAATATAAAGAAAAAAAGAAGAAAATGTATATACATATATTGACCATAATAGGAAACCATTCTATATACACATAAATATAGAAATTGATAAGCTGTGCAAAGATTCTAAAATTTATTCTGAAATACAACAGATTATAGATATATTTACAAAATTTTATGCAAAACAGTTTGGCTCCACAAAGGGTGTAAAATCCAGGTAACCTTAGATACTGGAATCAAAATAGATTATATTGTAAAAGACCTATGCAAACTGCATTCAATCAAAGTAGTGGGAGGAGATGGAATAAGTAATAATGACCTGATAACACTTCAGCAAGAACTCATAGTACCACTATATCTATTGTTTACTAGATGATATAAATATGCAGATATTCCTCAAGATTAGATACATGCACTTATTAAACTTATCTCTAAGGGAAAGGGGAGTAGGACAAACCCAGAGTCATATAGGCCCTTATGTCTACTTTCATGATGTAGAAAAATAATGGAGAAGGTAATATTGGATAAGTTATTGCCAGAACTGGAAAAGTTAGGACTTGATACCATATCTCAGCATCCATATGTTGAAAATAGATCTATTACCACCTGCAACATGATGTTCTATAACAATATAATAACAGCTATGAATTAAAAATTGTGCTGTGATGTAATTTATATAGATTTAACTTCAGCATTTGACAGGGTCATACACAAAACACTGATCAATAAACTAAAACAACTAGGTATTGATTTACTCTTGATAAGCTGGATAGCTGCATGACTTGCAAATAGGACATGACAAGTATCATACACACAGCAATTGGACGGGTGAAATTCTTCATTACAGTCAGGGTGTCCCACAGGGCTCTGTCCTAGGCCCTTACATATTTAGAATGTATCTTTCAAACCTATTGTTTCATCTGAGGTGGTCTACAGTCTGCATGCAGATGACTTGAAAAATGAGTAAACTGATTATATGTATTGCAGATAGGGCATGTCTGCAAAATAACTTGACCAAATTCACCATTTGGGCACCGGAGAGTAATATGCTGATAAATACACCAAAAACTAAGCTTATGAGATTTGGGAGACACAAATTGAAAGCTGAATATTTAATACAACATGCAGTTATATACTATATAGTTACTGACATACGTGTCAGTGTTCCCCCTCTCTATTCACCTATATACACCCTTCCCCTATCTTACCTGTTTCTTGTTATATAGTTCTCCTGCATCCCCTAGGTGTAATCCCTGGAAGTTATTTACTACGTTCTTTCTTCGTCTTTCTATCTTTGATATGTACAAGAAGCTTGCTGCTGAGCTATTCTGCTTGCTGCAGTGCTTCCCAAGTTGTTTTTTATTTGTTCTCTAAGTGTTCTTGTGCATGACTATTCTTGTATTATTTATAGCTTTTAGTGTTCATAAATTTCCGTAGTGTTTCTGTGTCTTTGCCCAGTTTTTTTTGTTTGTTCTTTTTCTGTCGCTCTTTGTTGTAAGGCCCACATTTGCCTTGTAGGTTTTGCACTGCTTAATTGCTTTTTCTTTAAATTAAGCTCTTTCAAGCATATCACTTTTTGCTGTCCCTTCCTACTTGCTTTCATTAATTGGCAGCTTATTGTGGTGTATTTTTGTATATTTATTGCACTTTAAACGGATTTATATTGTACTATGTTCCTGCCTTCTTCTAGTAGTCAGTTGTCCTCCCTTCTTTTGACTGGTTTTTATAGTTTTGCGTTTTTTGCTTTTTTTGCTGTTACTGCTTATTGTTGTTTAAGCTTGTTTGTTTTTTTAATCAATACGTATGCTTTTTTATTATTGTTTTTGCTAATTTTTGTCATAGTATATCAGTTTAGACTTACTACATCGCCTCATTGTTTTGTGCATAGTATTGCATGTTAGTTAGTTACCTCAAGTTTTGACTGTTTTGAGTCATTGTTGATTTTCTGTCATATTATCCCTCTCTGATTGTTGTTTGGTGTTTAGTATTTTTTACTATAGTTAGCTTTTAGCCTTCTTGCTAGCGGCATTGAGTTGATTCTGTATATACTTTGTTTTGTTACACCCTCCTTGTTGTTGCGTTTTAGTACTATACTATGTATGGCTATTGCTTAATGTTGCCACTGTTACACGACATTATGCCTAGCCTGGTTCCCCACCTGAATCTTTTTCTTATTTTTACCTACTGCTAGTATTTTGGTTTTAGTAATTAACGGCATGGCATGGCTTCTGTTTTAACTTTAGGGCTTATACTTATTATATTTGGCGTAAATCAGCTGTCTGCATTCATATATTTCTCTTTTTTTACGTATCTGAGTTTTGGCTGGGATTATATAATAGTTTAGTAAGGTTACTATTATTTGTATAACTATTCTTGATATGTCTCAATTCTCCTTAATGTATTTGATTGTAGTTTCTCTTTTGTTAAATCTTGTTTGGTTCTAACTTTATTTAATGTTTGTATACCCTATCTTACCTTTACTCTTTTCCTTTGTGCAAATTTTTTTATTAATTATATCTAATATAATCTTTTAAAGTTTGCCCTAACTTTTGTATAACCTTTTGCTTCCCTCTGATTTTAGGTTGTTATTTGTATTTTTATTAAGTATCTCTATACTATCTCTACGTCAAACCTCTTTCCTCTTATACCTGAGAAATTTGTTCCATTTTGCTAGCCCTTATCTGATCTGGCCTACCTACATGTTTACTATTTCTCCTCCCACTCTCTATGGACTGCCTTTCCCCTGTGTAAACTCTGGACTTTTGCCTTTTTCTCTGCTTAGCAGCTGCCCTTTGCCCTTTAAAGCCCCTTACCCCTTTGTAGACGCCACTCTCTTAACCTAACCTGCCTTCACAGCTGTTTTGCCTTCTGCTATCCAGCTGAGCTTGCTTCCAGCAGCCCCCTCTACTTTGTTTGCCTTTCTCCTTCTGCCCACTAGTTGTTTACACCTTTCCTCCCTCCCCTTTACTTAGCTTAGCTTCCTATTTCTACCCAGTGCTTGCCCTTTCCCTACTTCCCTTGAAAGTTTTTCCTCTCTCTTCACTCCATTTCTCTCCTATTTCTCCTATCCTCCTTTACCCATCCTTCACTTCTTTTTTCTCTCCTCACCTTTCTTTATTCCCGCTTTTCTATCCTCCTCCTTCCCCCCCAGCCCTCACTCCCACCTTCACACCCACCCTCTCAACCCTTCTCTTTTATTGCCTCTCTGAATCCCTTCCTGCCCATCTTGCCTCATGCTTCCTATACTCCTTCCTTTTACATCCCCTTCCCACCCACCCCAGCACTCCCCCCTACTACCTCAGCCTCCATTCTCTTGTTTATTTTGCCTATCACCTATTAATTACGCCCTTCTCCCCTTTTCTCCTTCTTTTCACCCCCATTCTTGTCTCTCCCTCCATGTACCATTTTTCTTTTGCTTTCTTACCCATTCCTTTTATACTTTCATTTTTACTTTCATTCCTCTCACTCTCTCCCCTTTTATCTCTATACTTGGTCACTTCTTATTTAATTCTTGCTGTCCTTCCCTTCTACTCTCCTTACCTACTCTTCTCCTCCACTCTACTACTTCTCTCTTACTTACTTCACCTTCTAGTTCAAATTGTCTTATCTCTATCTTATGTCTCCCACACACCTACACTATCCTACCTACTCTCCAACCTAACACTTCAAACTAACACATATTATACCTCCTTCTTCATCTCTTCACCTACCAACTATCCCCCACCCTCACCTGGCCCTACTATACCACAAATCTCAATTTCACAAAATTAACCTCTATAATTACCTTTCACACTAGTTCCTAACAAACAAAAAATAGTAACTTCCACCCCAACCCTGGCCTATCTAACAAAAATCCCAAAAACCCCCCTACTCTCTAAAATTTGGAAACTTAACTAAACCACCTTACATCAACCACCCAATTATACTTGAATGACCTATATAACATGCCCCTACATCACCACCCTTAAAAACATACTCTGCCTCTCTACAATAACTTCCAACTTAGGCCACCTTAACATCCACTCTTATGACTCAAAAAATAATTCTAACAAAATAAGCCCTAACCCATTAGAAAACTGACAATTAACAATTAAAAATTGATTTCCTCTGTTTCTCCAGGCCTTAGTCTAGGTATGCAAAATATCCAACAAAAAGCCACTAAGAAAGCTCAACTTAAAAACAACTCACCTTGCAGAAGCCAATATTTTGGGCGTTAACTTAAACTCTAATATCATTAATGCATGCCTTCCCAAAATATAGCAACTTCAGCTTCAATATTAAAAGAAAACTTAACGCTAAAAATCCATTTACTATTTGTTTGTATCTACCCCTACTTAATAATATTCCAATAGACATTCATGAAACTAATGGTGGTTTCCTATCACCTACCCCCCTCCAGGCATATAATACAACCACTCTATTTAACATAGACTGGATAGAAACAAGAATCATTAAGCCCAGTAAGAAAAAAGAAATACATAACCTAATTCAATCTATCACAAAAACTAACACCTTAAGCAAGACAAAATAAGCCCAGTAACACAGGAAACCACTACCTAACCTACATTATCAAGACAACCTTAACATATTAGTTATTCTTATAAATACATTCTTAGACATATCAAGCATTTTAACATATACCTTTTAAAGCTGAACTGAGACCATATGAATGGAATTGCTTTACAAATACTTGAATTTTAACATATTGCTATTTAAATTTGAACTGGAAATATGCAAATGGATAGACTTGGGCAGATTCTGCATTAATTTACATATTCTTTAAATTCAGGCAAAGTACCAACATATGGAAAAAGCTCCAGAACGTATACACTAAAGTCCTGAGGAAATCTGCCCCTTTGGCTCTAAAACATCACTAAAAACTCAATCTAGCTAATTTTCTAAAATGGACAAAATGGATGCAGGTCCCCTCAAAAACCTGATTTAGCATCTCCGCCAGCTTAGAAATCTAGCTAAAAATACTGAACCCTTAAAAAAGAAACTTTCTACTGAACTAACAGGAAACTCTAACTCCTAATCTGACCAGCTCTTCCTCCTCACTCTTCTTGCTTTCCTATATTGACAAAAAACCCTTCACAAACTCCTGAGCACAGAAACCTCTCCTGTACCACTATAAATCTTCCAAACTTCCCTTCTCTGAAACTATACCCACTTCTTCATTCTAACTCTACTCTCATATCCTTTATCCCTCAACACTTTCCTCCAGACCTCCTCTCCACCCAATCTTCTAAATTGACTATTGACTTCTTCCTACATAAAACTATTCAAAAAGACAGAACTTATCTTAGGAACCACGGCATCTCTCTCTTTTCAGGAAGAAACCATCCAAAGAATAGACATATCCTCTCTTATCCACTATTTCCAATCCCAACTTCTAACCATTCTCAAAAAATCATAATGGCCTGTATTCACACCAAGTCTCCACCACTGCCCTCTCTCTTTCACTTCAACTATCAAGCATACAGTTCTTTCTTTCAGACCCATCTACAAAATACCACAATTCACCACCCCCTGATCCTTCAGCACATAATACTTTCTCTCAATCAACAATACTAATAATCTCCTTTCATTGATCTACTCAAAGCTCTTTGGTTTCAACTCTTCTCTCTTAAACTCACAACTTGAATCTTAAGTGATAAAAACAATACTCTCTTGGTTTTCTTCTAACTGATATCGGAGACAACAAGCAGTAATATGGGAAACCAGCAAGGGTCACTCTTGCCCAATTGTATCTCATCTCCTCCCATCACAATTCTTCTTGATAGGGCTCAATCCTTCTTTACTTAGTTTCTCTTTCTTGGAATCCCATCTGCAACCTGCAATCCTTCGCAACTGAATTGGGCTTATTCTGATTCTTACCTTCCTCACCTTGAAGAACTATCCTTGACCCAAAATTCCAATAACACACACTAAACAGGGTTTTCTAGTTCTGTCTGGTTTTTCAAATGCCAACTCCTCCTACCTCCTCTTTCTCTTAACCATACCCGTCCCCCCCCCCAATTCTTTTTTTTTTTTTTCAACCCTGAATGTCCTACAAATCTGGCACTACAAAACCTGGTTTCTCTTTAGGAATTGATCATATACATATTCATTGACAATAACTCACATTAACAATCAGCACATTAACAACACCATCAAGATTGTTAACAGAAAATCAACACCAATAGAAAATCAACCAGTCTTTAGAAAACCTCTCTTGCTATCAACGTTGTCTTATCTACTCTAATCTCTTATCTACTCTCCAAACCTTATCCTCTCTCACAAACAACAAACTTGCAAATCTTACAAAACTTCAAGCTTATTAACACAACATACCCCCCTTCAGGACCCCTACCTAAATCAAAACCTACCACAAACAAATTGGCAAAACAACTTGCTTGGCTCAATTTCAAACAAACCTTATAACATATCAACCCTATAAAATTATAACACAACACTACACTACCCAACACTCTTCTAACTTTCTCAACCCTTACAACAATCAACACTCTTAACTCACTCTAGTAAACTCAAAACTCATGACAAAATCAAAACAGGCAGGTGGTTGGTTCTCTCTCTCTATTCACATACAGTATAAGTTTTTATCTAGTGGGTATAATCTGATAACTGACTACCGCTACCTGCCACAGAAAACAAAACTGTAAAAAAACCAAACTAAACAAATTTTTGGCTTTGTTCTGCAGTACACCACATAAGTTGTTTCATCTTCTCTTTATTTCTCCTTCTCTCTTTTCATCTCTACTTTTTCATTTCTCTTCCTTTCACTGTTCAGCAGTTATTGAAACTCTAGGTTAATTTAAGGACCTGGGTATATGGGTAGATCCAGCTTTGAGTTTTTCTAATTATATCAACCAATTGGTTAATGTTAGTTACATAACTAAATGATGTATAAAAAGATTTATAAAATCTACAAAATCAGAACTGATGACGTCATTGTTTGTTAATTACATTAGATGCAAACTTGAGTATGGAATAGCAATATGGAAACTTTATAAAAAACAAGTATGAGTAAAGTGGAAAGAGTATGGCAGAAATATACCAAGATCATCCATGGATGTGAAAATGTAAGTTATTATAAAAGACTAAATACCTGAACTTGTACAGCACCTCTTCTAGATATTTAGGAGAAGATCTTATTCAGGTATATAGGGCATTTAGATTCAACTACCTCTGGAATGTTTGGGGTTAGCAAAAAGTACTAGATAATCATCAGACAACTTGTGTAGAAGATTCTATAGGAATGAGAAGTGTGGTTCTCTGAGAGAGCAGCTGATGCATGGAATAGACTACCAAATTACATTAAAGCAAGCACTAGTTTGCATATTTTTAAGAACAGCCTGGGCACTTATTATAGGAACAATTGCTTTGTTATATTGGTCGGCTAGAAGGACATTATTGCCTGTGCTTGAAGTATTTGTATGTATGTATGTAATAGGTTTTGGAATAAAAGGCAAAAGGCTATATTAAGTGTACTCTGTGATGACCCACCACTGCACCAGCAATCAAGGAGCCTGAATCCTCACCACTGGCAATATTGGGGGACACTCACTGGGAAGATGACAAGTACACACACAGCATTTCCAGATGCAGCTCTCTGCATCAAGGGAAATTTCCCTAAATAGCACACAGAGACCACAGTCAGTCCAAGGCTGGTTTCTCCCTCTTTCTCCAGATCTGCAATAATACTCCCCACTGGCACAGCTATAGAGTTTAGATCTCAGCTGAATGACCATGCCAATTCCTCTATCACCCACTTTGTCCAACCAGTGTTTTGTGTCCCTGCCCAAGTAGCTGACAGACACATACACACAAACACACACACACACGCACACACACACACACACACACACACACACACACACACACACACACACACACACACACACACTATTTGAGGTTTGATTTATACTCACACACACCTGGGAAAAGCTGGCACAGGTTTACTAGCTATGTCCCCTTCTGCCTAGACTATAAGGTAGTTTATAGTGCCACCAGTCATCCCTTACCAGCTACTTAAAGACCTTAACAAAGGATGTTTAATCTTAATGTGTAATATTAATATTAATACAAGTTGTAGTTTGACCAAGAGCAAGGCTATTATTAGTGGTCTGCCCAGTGTCACCAAATAAATATGCACATACTCTCAAAACTTAAATATCTCTACACAGATCAGCCACAATGAAATGATTAAACATATCTAATAATAACTAATAAAAGAACAAGACAATATTAAATATATACATATATGAATATATATATTTATATATATATATATAGAGAGAGAGAGAGAGAGATTGAGATTCAGTGATATCAGAGTTCAAAACCACAGGAAATACTTAAAACAACATTGCTAGACAGTCTCAAATAAATAAAGAAAAATATACAAACTAAGCTTCACTATGTTCCTGACTGAATCTAAGAGAATTACTATACCCTAGAAACTTACTTCATTAGAGCAAGGCAGATGTGGTGAATGGATCTTCTAGTTGTTCTCAGGACCAAGACAGAATGCAGAATTCTCTGTCTGACTAAGAGACTTCTCAAACTAATATCTCAAATGTTACTGATGGGCTAGCTTGCTGAATGACATAATTTCTTGTCATCTGAATTCCAGCCCCCAGGCCAAAGCAACCATTTATGGCAGCTGGTAGCATTTAGCATCTCCTTGTAAAAATACATTGACCTCAGATATTTGGCAGATGGTGGAAGTCATAAAACAATTGCATTCCTTCACATTTCAAAACTAGTAATTTGTTCACCCTAAAGACAATACAGAAAGCTTCTTAGCACAGACTTCCTCTCTCTAGCTGCATTGAAAACTGAAAAAATACCATATTTTATTGTGTATCTTATAAAGTAATTTAATTTTGGCTATTTTCCTAAAATTTGCTGTTCTGAAGTTAACTTCCTGCATTCCAATTTCCACTGTTAAAATATATACAGCTTAACAGTTACTACAATGTATATTTCTGTTTTCCTCCAGCAGATCACACTATGGTTACATTTCAAACACAAACACTTTATGAAATACCTTTTCAACACACTTCTGTAGAAACCAGTTTGATATCCACATGACATACAGTTCTAATAAAGTTGTAACACAATCATCTTATATAAATCATTTCAATATTCACCAATGACATATAATTATTTACAAAATTCCAGCCAGCTGTGCTGACATTATTTCCTTTCATGACACATCTTCCCCCTTCAAAGGCGCAAGCTAATTTTTCAAGTAACCCTTGAGAAACATTGCTTCAGAGGAATGAGCCTATCTGGGAATACATTACTCCACTCCTTGTCTTGAGAGCCTATCTGTCTTGGCATTGCTAACCCCACTGCATTTCTGCTGTGTCATATCATATGCCTGCAACCCTAGGCTCTACCATAGTAACTTGGGATTTTACTGGCTGGCTCTCTGTAGCCATATATCCCCCTCAGACTCCCCCTGCTTTCTACTGCAAATACTTAGCACAAGGGTCTCCCAATCATGGTAAGGTTTCATCATGTTAACATCGTACAGTTTGTGCCCCTACCTCCTGCCTAGCAGTTCTACCATGTAGTTAACATCACTGACCTTCCTTATCACTTTGAAGGGTCCTTCCCAAGCTGCCTGCAGTTTGTTGTGTTTAACAGGAATCAGAACCATAACCTGCTGCCTTACAGCATACTCTCTAGCTCAAGCATTCTTGTCATACCAGACCTTTTTGGTTGTTAAGGTTCTTCCAGGTTCTCTGGGGGCAAGCCCATGGGTTCCCTGAGCTTTGTTCTGAGGTTTAGGACATATGCCACAACAGAGTCCTTGTGGAATTCAACTCACTCCCCCACTCATCATGAATCAAATCTAGAGGTCCTCTCGCCCTATGCTCATACTGCAATTCAAAGCGTGAAAACTCTGTGGATTCCTAGGGTGCCTCTCTGTTAGAAAACAAGAGATGGGGCAAATATGTGTCCCACTCTCTCTTAAACTGCTCTACAAATGCCTGTAGCATGGTCTTTAGTCTAGAGTTTAAAATCTCCACCAGACTATTAGTCTGGAGATGGTATGGGGTGGTTTTTAGGTGCTTCACCCCACAATGCTTCCACAGACAAGCCAACAGGTCTAACATGAAACTGGCACCTCTGTCGGTCAGTATTTCTTTTAGGAAACCTACCCTGCTGAAAATCGCTAACAAAGCATTTGCTGTCTTTTCTGTCTCAATGGAGGACAAACCCATGGCAGCAGGGTATCTGGTAGCATAATCTACTACAACTAGGATATACTTCTTTCCTGTGGAACTTGGGGTACTCACAATCTTCACAATATCCATAGCTACCCTCTGAAATGGCTCCTCAATCAGAGGCAAAGGCATCAAATGAGCTTTGACCTTGTCTCTTGCCTTGCCTAATTTTTGGTACTGTCCACAGGTCCTACATTACTCTGTTATGTCCCTGGAAATCCCAGGCCAATAAAATCTCTGCATAATATGTGTCTTGGTATGCTTTATGACTGTATGACCTGTAAAGGGAATTTCATGGACTATGGCTAGAAGTGCCAGATAGTAGTCTCTGGGCACTACCATTGCTATATTCTCTCAACCTCTAGCCCTCTCTCAAGAGTCCACTGTCTATGCAGTAACTCTTTGTCCCAGTATACAGATTCCCCTTTTCCTTGAGAATAAGGCACCTCCCTGTCTACCTCCTTCAAGCCTTGTAATGTAGGGTCTGAGAACGGAGCATTTCTCAACTCTCTCTTTGTAACCCTTCCCAGCTCCCCTTATACAGGAAGTCTAGTATCCTCTGACAGTGGTGCCTCACTGTCAGCCTGGGTACTACTACTCACCTCTGCCCTTGCAGTCTCTCTGTCCAAGGGAGCATCAGTACCCACAAGCAGTTGTGGATCACCT
The DNA here is from genome assembly GCF_019279795.1 of Protopterus annectens. Taxonomy (NCBI): domain Eukaryota; kingdom Metazoa; phylum Chordata; order Ceratodontiformes; family Protopteridae; genus Protopterus; species Protopterus annectens. Next base: position 123,452,169 of record NC_056736.1, on the reverse strand, counting down.
TCAGTCCCACTGCAACAGGGTAACTCCCTCCCTGAAGTAGCCACGTAACCAGTCCTGGCTGCAAGTGTGCAGTCTGTCCATGCCTGAATGTGTGTAACTGCATGCACATAATGTACTGCATTAGTACAAACGTTCCCTATTAGGACATCTGCAGGGATATCCTCAAATGCACCTACTAGCTTGCTTCCATTTCCACCCTCCCAGCAAGGTGTACCCTAGCCAAAGGTATTTACTTTTCCCTCCAATCCCATGTGAAATTGCGAAAGCAAATGGGAAAAACATACATTTACTGTTTACTGTAAGCATAACCTTGTGTATCTAACAGATGTAAAGCCCTGCAAAAGTTACCTATGCCAACAGTGAATTATGTCTTTATTTTCTATTGGCTATATAAATATATTTCTAAAATGTTACACTCTAAATGTCCTTGAATAATAGAATCATACCTTAGCAAAATAAATGCTTCCTTGCAGAGAACTCTCCTTCAAAGAAATGCCAGTTTTCTATTTTATCTGAAACAATGTTACCTTTGTATAGGGTAGATTCAGACCTCTGAGCACTGTGAAAATGCTAATGAGGTGTGAACTCATTAAAATATCTTTTGACTGCATGTATCAGATGTAAACATTGTGTAGCCTGAGCACCATTGTTAAGTGCTAATGGATTTCAACTGTGAATGACTAGTCTGAGTGAAGGAAAACACAACACACACACCCTTCCCTGCAACTGGTGTGCTCAAGAGAGGATACGCTTACAAAGTGTGGAACTAACTGCAGTGAGCTTTTGAATAAAAGCAAACACCACAAGTGTATAATTTTTAGCTATAATAGCACAAGTCTCCTGCCTTTGCTGGAAGCTATTGTTCACTGTTATGTATTTGTATCACACCTTGAAAGAAAAATGATAAGAAATGCACTACAGATTGCATATCTGATATTAAAGCAGAGATAAGGTAAGAATGACCTGAATACAAAGAGAATACAGAGCTGCAATTTTCAAAATTATTCATATGTAATTTTGCAATTACTCATTACACTAAATATCTTAGCCACACATGTACAACCAAGTGAGAATGTCCAACTGTATGAACTACTAATACTGGATATGAAATTTGAATTGCTTGTATGGACATGTTTTGACTGGTATTGCAAAGATGTGTTCATAGGTTCATAAGTTGGTACTAGGCTATCAGCCCTAGGGCCTATACAAGCCTAGCCATAACAATTTCCTGGCTATTTCTTCCCACACTATTTACTTCCCTGGACCCCTATCTAGCAGGGTGACTAATGTGATCCCCGGGTTGAATTTCCTTTCTCCCATCCAATTGTCAAGGTTCCTTTTGAAGAGGGCCAAAGAGGCACTCTGCTTGACATGTATGGGCAATCTATTCCAGAGACTGGGGAGTCTCTGGGTCAGGAACCTATCACTCCAGCATGTTTTGTTTATTGTGATGACAAGGTTTTGATCCCTGGAGCATGTGGCTCTGAGGGATTGGGATTTCTTTAAGTGTAGCATGTCCAACAGCACTGGGTTTGACATGGCCTTGTATGTTAAGCAGAGATCGCCTCTGAATAGACGATATGCGACAGAGTATAGCTGGAGTTTTTTAAGGCGGTCAGCATAGGGCATCTGCTTTAGGCCTGTGATTCTTTTAGTGAGGTATTTCTGCGGCCTTTCCAGTTGTTGCAGATGTCTTGAGAGGTACATATCAAATGGGGCGTTGTATTCTATAATGGGTCTAATGAGGGATGAGTACAGTGGGACAATGACCTCCTTTTTTCTGGATGAAAAGCCCTTAGTGATGAGGTGTGCCACATAGAATGATTTCCTGACTGTTGTGGCAATGTGGTTATCGAAGGTGAGACCACTGTCCACCTGTGTCCCTAAGTCTCTTATCACACTTTCGGTGATTACTGTACTGCCACCTATATGGTAATTCACGGGTACATGTTTTTTCCCAAAGGGTATTACTATACATTTCTTGGCATTGAGCTTGAGCCCATGGCTCTGGCACCAAGCATCTGTTTCTGTAAGGCTCTTTTGTAGAGTAGCCACATCATTTGGGGATTCAATAATGGCTCCCAGTTTGCAGTCATCTGCAAACTTTGTCAGCCATAGTCCCTTAGTGTTGGCCTGTACTTCAGAGAAGTAGATGCCAAACAAGAACGGTCCCAGGACTGAACCCTGAGGTACACCACTTGTCACTTGTCTGGAGCTGGATTTGGAGTCGGCTCCTTTTACAGTGTGGGTTCTATCAGTAAGCCAGTTAGCAACCCACTGGATGACGTAGGGATTAATGCCCAGGTTAGTAAGTTTATCTATGATTCCAGAGTGGTGGATGGTGTCAAAGGCCTTGGCAAGGTCTAGATAGGCTGTGTGGACCACCTTTCCCTTGCCCATGGCTCTGGAGACTGATTCGAAGAAGTCAATCAGGTTCAGGAGACAAGATCGGCCCTTCACGAACCCAAACTGAGTGGGGTCCAGTGTTTGAAGGTTGCCAATGTCTTTGTTTATAAGTTCCATGATAATACGCTCCATGGCCTTGCAGATAAGGCTCATCAGACTGATGGGACGGTAGTTTCTGGGATCCAAGGTGGATCCCCCCTTGTGGAGTGGGATAACTGTAGCTCTGCGCCACTCATTGGGCACAAAACCTGAGGTGAGGCTATGATTAAACATGACACTTAGGTGAGGTGCCAGTTCATATTGTAGTTCATGTAGTACACAGCCAAGGATGTCATCTGGTCCCATGGATGCTGTATTCTTAGCTTTGGAGAGTGCATTTTTTACCTGTGTGGCCATTATAATGGAATTTGGCAATCTTCCGGTATTGAGATGGGCCATTTAGGGGGTGAGAGGGGGGTGAAGTTGGCACTGAATCGATATGCCAGGATATTGGCAATATCCTTGGGATCAGTATATTTAATGCCATTTTGTTTTAGCTCAGAGCAGATCTGAACATTGCCATTTCGATTCTTGACATAGTTATAGAATGCCTTGTGGTTGTCTTTGGAATCTTTGGCAATTTTATTTTCGTAACTAGCTTTGGAGGATTTCATGAGGGATCTCAGTTTCTTACTGAGGCTGGTAAGGGAGTTTTTTGCATCCTGGGATTTTCCTCTTTTCTGCAACAGTTTCTTCCTTTTGTTGTAAAGTTTGTTTATGGCAGGGGACCACCAGATTGGCTTCCTTTTTTTGGATGAGAGCATCTTGGTTCTATTTGGGATGGCACGATTCATGCATGAGTGGATGTGCTCATACAGTGCCTTATTGTAGGATTCAGCAGTTGAACTTTCAGTTCCCATCTGCATGGGGTCATGGAGTTTGTCACTTCTGACTTGAGTAGCATGAAGTTGGCTTTGCAGAAGTTTTTTATGGAGGTTTCCTTACTGGGGGTGGGGGTGGGATGTGGATGTTAAGGGTGATTAGCTTATGGTCAGATCTGACTAATGAGGAGGTGACCATAGGTGTGGAGCATCGATTTCCCATGTTGGTAATGACCAGGTCTAGGATATTGGAGCCCCTGGTGGGACTATGGATTAGTTGATCCAGGGCATTGGAATTTATGAATTCCAAGAACCGTTGGGCAAAGGTGTTGGTACATGAGTAGTTTTCCCAGTTAATGGCAGGGTAGTTAAAATCACCCAGTATTAGGGTGTCTGGTTCTATCTTAATATTTTCCAGTATGTTTAGAAAGGTGTAGTGAGAATCTTGGGGTATGGTGGGGGATCTGTATCAAGCTACAATTTGAATTGTAGTCTTACCTAGTGTTAGTTGCACCTGGAGAATTTCAGACGCATTGTGTTGGGCAACTAACCTGGTGGTGTGAATATCCATGGTGAATATTGACACTCCTCCACCTTTAGTGTTTCGGTCCTGGTTTGGTGGCCGAAAAGTGTGGTAAGAGTTGTAGCCTGGTATTGCAGGGGTGCTCTCTGGAGCTTTGAACCAGGTCTCAGTTACTGCACAGATACTGATGTTCTCCATTTTTAGGAGTGCCTCGAGAGAGTGTATTTTGAGATTTAGACTTCTAGCATTGGGCAGCATTACCTTCAGATTTTGCATGCTTGTACCTGTTACGGTGGTGGTTTTGTCCTTTGAACTTTGCCTAAAAAAGGCACTGTAGAGGTGGCAAGAGCCTTAGCCAGTAACTTGAAACAGTGTCTGTGACAGAGAGAACCCACTACAACTGTGTTCTATAAGGGCAATAGTCTGATGGTTTAAATCCGAGCTGTCTAATTGTTTAACTTTTCTTTCTTGTTTTAATCCTTTTTGAACGTGCAGTTTATGTGGTATAGTGCAAGCATGGCTAGCTGCACAAAAAGTGAAAATTTAATTTTAGTCACCTTATAGAGCACAGACATGCTTAGCTGCGTTGCATGGTGGTCAGCAACATGGATAATAATGACTGCAGGACTAAAAAAACTGTTATCCGACTGTCTGTGTGATACATACGTTGACCTAAAAAAGAGAGAACACAGGTAAAGCAGGGTTGGAGTCTCATAGTAGTTATTTTTACTGAGAAAAGGTTATAATGAGTATTTACATAAATAATATACATTTACTATTGCCATCTACATTTGTGCATTGCCTATCTATCCACAAACAAGATTTACTACTTAGGAAATAAGTGAAAATTTAATTTGGTTCACCTTCCTTTATGCAGATAGGCTCAGTGGCAATGCATATCCTTAAACACTCTGAATAATACTTAGTGTGGAAAATACACATCCTGCATATATTTTCTTGTGGTGCCATGTGTAAGTGCAGTGAGTTGGTGACCGAGTTCAAGCCCAGGATGTTCCTCTTCTTAGTAATGGTGTCCCAACTGTAATTGTTCACAAAACTTTGATTATAGAAGTAATGCTACTTACCAGTAGCTATGCATAGCAGATTGAGTGACAAAAAGATATCACTACTGTTTGCATACACATACCTTTGTATTTATCATATGTGTTATCTATGTAACTGATTTAGCATGACAGTGATGATTATTTAATAAAAAATGCAGTTGCATATCTCTGATTGACACAAGTGTTTATTGATAATCATCTACACACTGCTCCTAACCCAAGTATAACTGTAAAACAGAATTATTGCAAGGTATATATCATAACATCAAACTCAAGCCATTCAAGTCTATCAATTTGCAATATATTATTAGACATTAGCCCTGCATCACACCGGAGAATGCATAGGCCAAGACTTTTAATATCACACACATACAGGCTTTAAATGTACATCTGTAATTGCCATCATTTGCAAACACTTCTTCCGTGGCAATGAGGGATAGTCATCTATGGGGAAATCTATGTACTCCCCTTTATGTAGGATTGAATCCCGTATTCTACAAATTACTTTGAACAGTGTGTAATTCTCCACAAAATATATGCCAAGTCATCACTTTAATCCCTCCAAGTCATGACTTAAAAGCCAAGTCATTTAGCATTTCAGTGTTGACCACTGGTCAAATTATGACCAGGTGTAGCAGAACAAGTCATTAAACAATGCCAAATATCACATCATCATTGCTGTTTTACAAACTCCCTTCCTCTTTATTTGGCAATGTTTCTCTTTGCTTGCCATCATAAAAATGTGGTTGGCATGTTTATGCATGTTTGCAAATTGGTCATAAAATGCGATATCACAGTTTGGTGGGAAATCATTGTTACTGTTGTTGGAGGACCTTTGCAGGTATGGCATGAGATGGGAAGGTATCAAATTCAACGTAAAGAGGTGGGGTGTACAATAATTAAAAACGTGTTTTACTCCTCATGAAATGCTACAGCTGTAGGCTGTTGCAAGTGGACTATACCGGGTCTCAGTGCAAGGCTTAGAACAGCCTAGCCAAGGCTATCTCTAGTTTAACAGGCATATCATGGCATGCACTGTGAATCAGTGTGCGGACCACTACAGTGACCTTAAGAGGCACAAGCAGACACAACTCAACCAGTGGCTGGATGAGTTTTGAGCTGCTGACACCCCCAGTTGTATAAGTATGAAGATCAAACAACTTGAAATGATATGGAATGTTGTAGATAGCCAAGACTGGTATATATAATGCTTGCATGTCTGTTTTTCTCTCATTCTTTATTTTACAGCTGCAGAGGAAATAACATGAACAGAGAGGTGAGGCACGTGCTGAGAAACTGGAGTGACTCAGAGAGGCAAGGAGTATGCCTGCAGCACAACTAACTCTGATTGTATTACATATACTGTGATTCTATAGATGAGTATCACCTTCAGCTTGCATATCTCAACTGTAATAGTAAACATGCATGCTTTCTTCTGTAGCTCTTGGTAACTGTAATAGGCAAGTATAATAGTGTATTCAGATTATGTGGTATCATTTCCCACAAATAAAATATAGATTCATATTCAACAAGTATCATTTTTCAATTTGAAATGCAACAATATTGGCTTTTATGGCATGTTGTTAAGTTAATCTTTAAAAGCATAATTGGAATATGCATATATTCCAAATATTACTTTTAATAATCTGCAATCATTTATGTGATTGTGAAAGCTCTACAACTACTATAGTAAATAAAGGATATTTTCTGTAATAAAGCATGACTGTGACATTTCATGGTTTTCATTGATTGTTTTCTTTTTTGTCTCACCCCTCCCATTATCTCTCTCTCTCTATCTCTTTGTTTTTTTATTTTTTTTTTATTTTCATAGGTTCATAGATTAGTACTAAGCTAACTGCCCTTGCAAGCCATTTTAAGCCTAGCCAATTACCCCTTGTGAGACTCAAACCCTGCACCTTGTGTTTGCAAGGCAAACACCTTAACCATTAGGCCACCCTCCCAACCCTCCCAAATTTTTATTAATTTATTTATTTTTTGTGGGTTACCTGGAAGCACACCCTTCTGATGTCATACCTTTCTACCAACAAACCAAATGCACTTCAGCACAGGGAGGTGGATCAGCCACTGCATCTTAGCCTGCCAACCATTCAGCTGTTGCACCAATGTCCAGCACCTCTGGGATGCAACTTGGCAGTCCTGCCTACACAACCCCTGCCTTACCTGGCCCATCCACATCAGGTAGCATTGCCCCAGCTGGTGGAGCAGTGGTACCCTCTGGGAGTACTGGTGTAGGCAGTGATTATTTCACCTGCCAGGAGCTGCTAGGGATGGCACATGATCTAATAGAAAATGGCCTTTGTGCCCACATCTGCCGCCTAGCAAGTTAGCTCATTAAAATAGAAGACAGGCTCACATGTCAAGCAGTCTCATGGGAACTGAGGAAGGGGACGGCGATGACAGTTCTGACGGTGAGGACTAGACTTTCACTTTTCCCATGCTTGATTGGCATGTGCCTCTGATGTTCCCTTCTTATCACCAATCGTGGAATCCCTGACCCTTTTGTGTCCATCACCATCCCTATGTATGTCTTGTATTTTATGTTTGTTTGCACTTGCTTCCTCACCTACCCTACCTACCTGACCCTCATGTTACTAGGTCCCTTCCCCAATAGTCGTCTCCTTTTGAAATGCAAAAAAGAATGGGCACTTGCACCACCAAAATAAATTTGCCCTATACATAGCTGTCCAGTTTGCATATGCATCTTGTCAACACATTTGATTTGGTCTAATTGGCTATACAACATTATTGTGTTGGTGTCATCCATCCATGTCATGGTGACAGTCCCAATTCATCAAACTACATGTGCACATTACTGTGTTGAAGAAGTAGATATCTAGGGTTCATTCCTAATTCCCAGTGCAAATTCCTGTATTGCTTCCCCTTTGCTCTTCCTTCTGCATGTCCCCCCCATTTCACCACTTTCCTATCAACCTAATTTTCATGTTTAATCTGGTCATAAAATAGAATCACACACAACACACATGGGCAGGAATGACCCATGGCTGTTCATATCCTATGGCAAAACCTGGTGTATTTTTAGAATCGGCCACACGAGTCTGGTTATCTTTGCACAAAGCTGCTTAAGCATACTGCTCTATAGGAATAAAGAGTTAAGGCAGAGTAAAGGCACTGTTTTGAAACAGTTACTCTGACTGTTCTTAGACTGTCAGATGTAATAAAGTGGAACTTTCTATGTGGACTATTGACATAAATCACTTGACAAAATATTTTTTTTGGCCTATACCATCAAGGGTTGAATTCTATTTCTACCTCACATCATTTCTTACTGTGATGTTATGTCTATGATATGTTTAATCACCCACATGCTAATAATTGCCACAGTTATGAGTTCTCATTGAAATATATTGGTTACTGGCCAAAAAAAAGAATGTTTGAAGTGATATCCATCTCCACAACTATGAAATATTTATTCAGCCTTGCTCTGTTTGTCATAAGGCTATTGTCCCTCTCCTAACCCTTCTTTTTATCTATATCAATCACTTCATGCTACAGAGCATGGCAGGTTACTAATGAGAATAGACCACAAACATGTTCATGAATGTGCTGTTGGGACTAACATTGATATGTGTATGTCCATTTTTCCTCATATTCAGCCCTTCACTCCCACCCCTCTTTATTTAAGCAATAACTCACGCCTGAGTGTGGGTAATGCTGGATTTACCCACGGTTGTTGTAGTTTGATCAAGAGGGCAAAGCCCAAGTGAGCAAACATAGACAACCGTGGGTAAATCCAGCATTACCCACACCCAGAAGTGAGTTATTGCTATTATACAATGACATTATTTAAGGAATAAAATACTTACTTTTCTTAAATAATGTCCTTGTATAACGGCGCTGTGCTGTCCTTCCGCTACTGAACAGCTCTGCTTTGCCATTGCTGATCTAGTGCGCATCCGTTTGGAACTTGCATTCCCATGCATACCCAGTATATCAGTGCTCAGGAAAGTAAGCAACGGAGAAAAGAAGATATCCGTTGCTACGCTTTTTTTTTTTTTTTAACACTAAAAATTAAAAAATATATCAATGGAAAAAAGTCCGGACGATCGAACCTTTTTCCGTTGTATATTCTCAATGGGCACACTGGTTGGGCTGGCCAATCAGCGTGCTTCTTTTACGATGTTACCAGCCAGTATTGTATAATTGTGTATTTATTATGTTGATTTCTGCACACTGTCTTGACACGGCTAATGGATAATATTAATATGTTACCTTAGTTCAGCAGGTTATCAGTGCTCCTGTATTGTGCGATGTTTCAAAATCTGCTGTAGTATTCCCTTTGTGTCAAACTCATATGATCAGATGTATAAATGTACATTCACATCTTGTCAAGGCTTATAAACCAGAAGTAGCAGATGCTATAAAGGACTGTTTTCAGAGGTCTCGTTCCTGTGTATCTTTTGCCTATCCATCTCTTTTTCTATATTTGTACGATACACCTGCCTTACAAGTAAACTGTAAGGTGGGGCACAATTGATATAACTGTCACAAATCAGTTCTCACATGGCACCATTATATTTCAGATGTCCCGCATCTTCTTCAAACAGATGTATGTGGATGTATTAAATATTGTCACTGTGTATCTCCTCTATCTTTATCTCATAGAATTCATGTGGCTGTATGCCTGTAATCACCTCCTCTGTTTCATAAGAATATACTGTAACGTCTTTAGTAGGATGATAGCCGTACACAAATCATTAGCATATCTGCTGAGTCATAATAATAATTTCAAAAAATGTAGCAACCCTTGTCATTTGTAGATAGCTGTATGCACAATTAACCTGTGATTTGCAGTGAGGCCTGCAAAACAGGTACTAGTCGTAGATGTGTACTGAGGTAGACACATACTTTAGTGTAGTCATTGATAGTCAGATTTGCACTCCTGATCACATTTACTTAGGTAACACATCATGACATTTGTAAAAAAAAAAAAATCATCTGGATTTGAATTCTGTTTCACCTGTGCTCTGACCAGGGGCCAGGGTTGCCAGACGTCCCTATTTGGGCGGGACTGTCCCGAGATCAGTAGCCTGATCCCGAGTCCCGCCCTGCCGGGTTAAATCCCGGCCAGCCTCCACTTTGTTTGTTTTTTTTGATTGACCCATACCTGGCATACGGGCCAATCAAAAATTGCTAAACACGAGTTTGTGTTCATTAAAACACGAAGCTCCGTCATTTTGATTGGCCCATATGCCGTATACGGCCAATCAAAAGCTAAACACGGAGCTCGTGTTTAATGCGGAACTGCAATGCATTAAACACGAGAAGCTCAGTGTTTATTGCAGGCAGAGTGAGCTCAGTTCTTTAATGCGAACTATGTTCATTAAAGACCTTTTTGGTACAGAGATAAAATATCGTCTGCATGACTGACATAATCCAGTATCTCATCAATCAACACAGCTGCCGCCTAAAAACATCGTATCTGGCAATTTATAAACCTTCATTTCAGCTTAATTATTAATTACTTATGCAGACCTCCATATCATTAGGACTAGGGTTATTTAGAAGCGGCAAACTGCTTACATAACAGACTGGCAGATACAAAAGGTCAGTAATATAGAATTTTGACATGTTGCTGGCCGAGTTCTTACACATTTGCAGATTTCATTATTTGTAAAGGTTTTGACATGGATAGACATGGCATGTTTTGTTATAAATTAATATGGAAGTTGGACTTGAACAATGAGGGAGTCTTTCTTGAAGATTTTGCTTTTCCTGCCAGTTTTGTTTGTTTACAGAAAGAATACAGGAGGCATGTGTTTACATAAATTCCTCATCAGATGTTGAAGGTACACATTTCAATAAAAATGTGTCTGTTGAATGAACTTCTGCCACCTGCAGAAACTGCTTGGATTACCTTGATAATGCCCTCAAGTTACTGTAAGCCATTTCTGAGATTGCAGTATAAGGCACACATTTGTTGTTTTACAGAATGGAATCTTTTTTTACCTATTTGAAGTTCCAGTGTTTTACTTTCTACATTTTAACATTTTTGTCATTTACAGTGGTTATTCTGTTACTTTATTTATAATGACTAATTTCTTTTTTCACCAGTCACCATGCAAAAACATACCATTCATTTGTCGACCCCCATGAAACGCATTCATACTAATTCAACCTTCAGATATCCTAATACTCCTAATACTGTGGTTATATTGGTACCTTAAGCTACTGCAGTTGAGACTACTCTAATGTGGATTTGCCCCAGTGCATGATTGATGGAAAGCTTCATATCTGACAGGCAGAGTGAGCTCAGTTCTTTAATGCGGAACTATGTTCCGCATTAAAGACCTTTTTTTTTTTTTTTTTTTTTTTGGTCTTCACTTCGTGAGAGACCATCTTTTTTTTTGTCCCTACCTGGGTTGCTGGAAATCTGGCAACCCTGCCAGGGGCTCACCTCTCTTATATACTGTGTCACAGAGAAAGCTAGGCAGCAAGTGTACTTTTCACAGTCAATACTGTCCAGAGTTTAGCAAAACACAAGCCTCTTAGCTTCCCATAAGGACTCCTCTCGAACCTCTCGTGAAAACAAATCCAAAAACAAATGAAACAGAGTCCAAACTGGCCGTAATCTTTTACTATAAAATGTAAGTGCTTTCAGGTTCATCCTTCTGTCTAATAGAAGTATTAACTGGAGTATTCAAAGAAAAATTTAGAAAAAACTAAGAACAGTATAATATCCAACAGGGAAGCATTTGAGTTTTATGCAGATTGCCATAGAGATAATGTGGTTTACTTGGCATGCTGCAAGTCATGTCCGAGTTTTTATGTTGGAAAAACTAATTGTAAGTTAAAAACAAGAATATTCCACCATTTGTCTTCTATTAAACAGAAGGATGAACATAATGCATTGTACCAGCATGTTTCTAGCTTTCCAGATCATACTTTTGTTTTTATGGTTCTGCATGTTGCACAGATGAAAAAAAAAGGCAGGGGGACATGGTCAAGAGTACGCAGAGTTAAGATGGATCATACAGCTGGCTGCTGAGAACCCACCTGGGTTAAATAGTTCTGTACTTTTAAATCCAGCCTTAAAGAAAAGGCAGGTCAAGTATAGAAAGTAATTAGTTGTTTTTAGAAATGTTTTAATATTTAAAGACTGTCATGGTTATGTGAAGTTTGTCTGATGAAGGGTTTTTTTAACCTGAAAGCACTTATGTTTTATAATAAAAGATTACGACCAGTTTGGACTCTGTTTTGTTTGTGTTTGGATTTGTTTTCACAAGCTGTTTGAGATGAGTCCTTAAGGGAAGGTAAGAGGCTTGTGTTTTGCTACATTTTGATTTGTTGTTGCATCTTCTTTCCATATGGCTAAACTACAGAATGATGAGGTTGAACTGGATTACCAGCCTCACAAACGTTCACTGTGCTCAGTAAGTGAGAAATTCAAAAGTAACGTTTCTTCCTGTTTAAATTCTTTACTTGGGATGGACTTGATGAAGAACTACACACAGGAAAATGGCCTGTCTGCAGGTGAGCCATTAAGTGAGACTTTCTTTGAGCTTTTGACTTGTTTAGATAATACCACAAGAAAACTGAAATGCCTGCAATGGCAGAGGTTTCATATGGAAGCATGCTTGGAATACAAAATAGTGCCTAGGGGGATGAGAGTACTATGTATGCCAGTACAAGGAGATGCATGTCCTGATCTACTAGCGCGCTGGCAACAGATAAACATAGATGAATTTGGTTATAGAATATTTTCACCTGTTGAAGAGGAACTTCATAGTGAGGTAAAAGATCTACAGAGTAACCTACAAATGCACTATAACACAGACCAACATCTGTGTAAAATTACCCAGTACTGAATAATATAGCCTTGTTTGAAAATAAATTGCAGCAAACGAAGATGTAAAAGCTGCAAAGGGACTATCAGGACCTCATGACAGGCTGTATTTTTACATGGCCTCGTGAGCAGGCTAGAACTGAATCTAATTTAGCAGTATCAGGTGTAATCTATATACCAACAATGTGTCTACTGAGCCCAGTGATGTTTTTCAGAATGTTAATGTTCAACAAAAGGTGAATAATGCTTCTGTGGCCACAATTACGATAGCAGAAGGTTCCATGGTTGCCATGGATCCTAATACAACACCTCTACCATGGCTTGGACTGATGACATTACACAGGGAATCAAACAGCCCAGTATTAGTATGGGAGCAAGACAGAAAACCTTGCTTCCTTCTTCATTTTCTTTTTTTTGCAGCAAGGAGCAGCTCTATGACTTTTCCAACTTTCCCAGTACCAGTAAGGAAGAAAACAGAAAACAGGCGAGGTCGCTCTGTACAAAGGGATGTGAAATGGCAGAGAGTCGTGAACTGACTGATTTTAATGACTGCCTGTTTGTGTCTTTCGGCTTTTCCCGGTTAGGGGTCGCCACAGCGGAACTCCGATCCGCTAATGATTGGCAGTAGATTTTTACGTGCTGGCTTGCCTGGCCTAACGCACAACTTTCAACGAAGGAACGTCCATTCACACATGTCGACACACAGAACACGCTCTAACTGAGAATCGAACGGGCAATGTCTAACTCTGAGGCGACAATGCTACCGCAACACCACCACTGCAGTTACACTGATTTTAATGACTGTAATGTATTTAATATATCTAGTGTTCAACTGACTAAAGAACAAATTAATGTTTTAGGTAAAGGATTATCGTTTGTACCCAGTAGGGCATCAGTATTAAGTGAAGTTATACTGGATTTGCACATATTTGTGCGGAATGTTATTTTGAATAACATGCTTAGGGGAAACAACCATTATACTAGTGTTATGAAACATTCAAGTACTTTTGTACCAGTTATGCACCCCACAGTTCATACTTTCTTAAAAACTTGTGAGGATGAAATAAGAGTTTATCTTGACAATGCAACATTTATTTATTTATTTCCAGTTTGATTACCGGGGAAGTCTACTGGGCCAAGATGACCCATTTTCAGTGGAGGCCTGGGGAGAAAGGCTCCAAGATACATAATACAGTAAAAATACAAAAGATACAAAAGTATAAAAGATACATTATACAGAACAGTTTACAAATATGTACATTCAATGCCATGCATAATCAGCAAAATTCAATGTGGTTGTTCTTAAGGGTTATACTATACAGATTCATTTGAGCAAATACTCTTATGTTGTAGGTGTGGAAACACTTTACATACACACATTTAAAGTAAGTGCAGGTTTAATAACTGAACTTGTTTGGAAAGGCAAGCACTGCTAGATTTAATGAATGATGATAGACTGGTTATCAAACCAGCTGATAAGGATGGGGCCATTGCAGTTATGGAAACTACAGCATACATACAATCTTTAGATGCCCTAACTAGTGATATCAGTACTTATAGAAATATCTCACCTTTGATGGCTAAGCAATATATAAGTAATGTTGGCAAGAAGCTAAGGGCTTTAAGAATAAATGGAGTGTTAGATGATGACCTGTATGTATTTTTAAGCATTGAACATCCTGTAATTCCTATTTTTAAAGCACTACCAAAAATGCATAAAAATACCCTAACCCTACCGATAAGACCAATAGTTTCAGGGAGGGGATGGGTTGCTGAATAATTATCTATGTGGGTAGAAGCAAAATTGAAAAATCTGCTTGCTTATTTTCCTAGGATTTTAAAAGACACTGCACAATTCTTAACAAAATTGTATGATGCTTGCCAAATTTTAGATTTGAAGAATGTGTTGATGGTAAACTATGGACGTCAACAGTCTGTTCACAGTCATCACAAATAAATTTGGGTTAAAGGCAGTGAAAGAGGTACTGCATACAGTTAATATATATGATGAGAATACCAATACTTTAATCCTGGAAGCATTAGCATTGGTGTTAGAAAATAACATCTTTCTTTGTAATGGAGCACATTATAGGCAGGTACAGGGTGTTGCCATGGGCACACCCTGTGTCAACTCATATGCTAATGTAGTGTTAGCCTTCTGGGAAGACAACATATTTTTAAATATTTTTAAATGTGAACACCCATGGAAGACTACAACAATTTTTTATGCCAGATTTTTTGATGATATTTTTTTGTTGTGGGCACAGGGCAGTGATGAAATATTAAACTTTGTTGATTACCTGGAGAAAACTACAGATTTTCTTAGGTTCTCAGTAGAGCACAACAATGAGAAAATTGCCTTTTTAGATGTCACATTAAATAAAAATGTAACTGGCAAGATAAACACCACCTTGCATAGGAAACAATGCTGGAGAAATCATTACTTGAATGTACGTAGCATGCATCTCAGGCATACTTTTCATAATATTATGCAAGGGCAAAGATACAGAGTTTCTAGGCTGCGCACAGGCAATAATGAGTTTCACAAAGAAATAGTTGTGTTAAATGAACATCTTAAGGAAAAGGGGTATTCAAATGAAAATTTAGAAAAAACTAAGAACAGTATAATATCCAACAGGGAAGCCAGGGCTAGATCATGGTTCTCTGATAATAAAGAACAGCAGGGAGATAAGTTGAAGCCATCTAATAAGTATGAAAAAAACCCAAGGTAATGCTACGTTATAGTAACAATGTGTATGGGATATGTGATATTATTAAGCAAAACTGGAAGATACTAAGAAGTGACAATCACTTGAAGGATATTTTACATGAGAAACCTAGATTTACCTACAAGCGAAATAGCAATATAAAAGACATGTTATGCATAGAACCTGGTTTGAAAAATAAGAAGAAGGCTAACAGTGTTTCCTCTGCACACATGAGAACAGGGACTTTTCCCTGTAGGCATTGCAAAGCATGTTCAAGTGTGAATGGTTTAGATTATTTTATACATCCTGTTGCAAACAAAAAGTACACATTTGAGTTTTATGCAGATTGCCATACAGAGAATGTGGTTTACTTGGCATGCTGCAAGTCATGTCCAAGTTTTTATGTTGGAAAAACTAACTGTAAGTTAAAAACAAGAATATTGCACCATTTGTCTTCTATTAGACAGAAGGATGAACATAATGTATTGTACCAGCATGTTTCTAGCTTTCCAGATCATACTTTTGTTTTTATGGTTCTTCATGTTGCACAGATGAATAAAAAGGGGGGTGCTTGTCAATGATACAGAGTATGCAGAGTTAAGATGGATCACACAGCTTGCTGCTGACAACTCACCTGGGTTAAATAGTTCTGTACCTTTAAAACCAGCCTTAAAGAAAAGGAGGGTCAAGCATAGAAAGTAATTGGTTGTTTTTAGAAATGTTTAATATTTAAAGACTGTCATGGTTATGTGAAGTTTGTCTGATGAAGGGTTTTTTAACCTGAAAGTGCTTGCATTTTATAATAAAAGATTACGGCCAGTTTGGACTCTGTTTCGTTTGTTTTTAGATACTGTCCAGAGTGCTGATGGCCATGCATCTTTGCTGAGCTGGTTTGGATGCTGCATTACATTTTTAATGTTTTTCTTGAGCAGAAATGCACATTTATTTGGTGTTAATGTCACACAAATGGGGAAGGCAAGTCCAATGGGTATTTATGGAATAATGTACTAACCCTGACATTTCAAACATAGACTACAGCATGTACACCACACTAGCTGCCAGCAATTTCTCAGATAACATAGCTTGCAACCCTGACACATGAAACATTAACAACAAACAGATGCATTTTGCAGTTAACTTCAATCAGGTCAGTTACTGTATGTCCCTGTTACACACAGTTTGACAATGAGCACCAGTGAATACTGCTACTTCACAAGTCCAAGTTGAAATCCTAAAATTTTAATCATGCATGCGCCAATACTTTGTCATCATCTGAAGAAATCACCTTCTTGGCAATGCACTTTGTGAAGAGCTGTTTAGCATGTCTAACTCTGGTTACTGGGCTGTAGTCTTCCAATACATGGAAATGCATTCATAAACACAAGAAAAGGGCAGTGACATGTACGATTCACTCAACACATACTTTATGATATTCATTCATTCTGCAGCAATGCCCTAGCAAGTGATACATCAGGACTTGGGCCATTGTCAAACAGACTCCAGAATTACAGAGTGTAACTGCATTGTTACATTTGGTATGGGTGTATAGTGACACTGGTGGTCATTCATGATCATATCTCACTGATATTGTCAGTAACTTGTAATAATGTGGACATACCAACATCTGAATATAAAGACAGATAATGCCATCACTGCACTCATAGCTGACCTTAGGCATAGGCCAACTAGGCGACCGCCTAGGGTGCAACTCTAGCAGGGGCGCTTTTCTAGTATTTATTTGGTGTAGGTAGACCAAGATGGGGGCACTGGGTGGTGTGGTGGGTGCACCATGGAGCCCTTTTGCCTAGGGCACCAGTTGACCTAAGGCCACTCCTGACTGCACTACTGCTGTTTCTAAAATGTGTGTGTGTGTGTGTGTGTGTGTGTGTGTGTGTGTGTGTGTGTGTGTGTGTGTGTGTGTGTGTGTGTGTGTGTGTGTGTGTGTGTGTGTGTGTCTTCATTCAGCTATCAGTCTGCAGACAATTTTTTGCCAGGATGTGTCTAAATCTATGTCAGACACTTCTCAACATGTTCTTCTCTGCATGCACTGATCATGTCATCCTCTATAAAGTGCACTTTTACTATTAAGTTCTGGATCATGTGGTGGCACAAGCATGATGTACTGTGATTTCTAATGTGTATAATTAGATAAGTAGGGGTTCTAATCTCACAGTAGTCAGCTTGTGTGTTGCTTTATTCAACTAACAATATACAGGCAATTTTACACTGGGATGTGAGTCCCCTTCTATGTTAGACAGTCCTTCCAACATGGTCTTTTCTGCAATCACTGATGACATCTTGTATAAAGTGCACTCTGACAGTGGTAAAGACAGATTTCTGCAGTGGGGTTAACAATAAGTCCTGTGCTCTGCAGCTTGTGTAACTAGCTAGGTAGGTATTTTAATCATACAGAAGTCAACATGAGTGTGTGTGTGTGTGTGTGTGTGTGTGTGTGTGTGTGTGTGTGTGTGTGTGTGTCTGTGTCTTCATTCAACTATAATTTGCAGACAATTTTATACTAGGATGTAAGTCCACATCAATATCAAACACTCCTCCCAGCATGTTTTTCTCTGCATACGCTGATGATATCATCCTCTATAAAGTGCACTTTGACAATGTAAATGACACATTCCTGAGGTGGCACGATAATTAAGTACTGTGTTCTACAGCCTGTATAACTAGATAAGTAGGCATTCTAATGCCACAGCAGGAAACTTTCTGTGTGTGTGTATTTGGAGACAGTTTTACATTGGAAAGTGAGCCCACAGCTATGTCAGAGACTCCTATCCAAACAATATCTTCTCAGCATACAGTGTTGATGTAATTCCCTCTAAAGTGCACTCTGACAGTGTTAAAGTCAGACATCTGTGGTGGTGCTAGTCTTGTGTTGCATGGGCTACAGCTTCTATACCTACACGGATGTGGTTTACAAATCTGACCTAAGTCAACTTGTCTGTGTGTGGTATAGCAGAGTCATTGCATAATGTTTCAAATCTCTTTTCATTTGTGTTCCAATCAGGAGAACTTTGTACATATCCCCCTGACTTCAGCATCCCCCTTTTCCCTCTGTCCACATAACACCCTTTCTGTGAAGCACTGAGGATATTGTCTCAAAGATGCATACACATATCATGAAGCAGAGCCTCTCCATGACTCTCTGCAAGCCAACTCCAAACCACTGAATGTGTGATTGCTAATTTTGTCATGGAATAGTGCATACATCACATATGGACAGAAGCAGCCTGTACTACATCAAACACATACACATATACTCACATACCCTCTACTATCTTCCATCACATAGATATAGCATTTTGGGTTTAAATGCATTAATAATGGGTAAGATTTTGTGTGCTCTCAGCTAGTAGCATACTAATGTCCTATGACCCACTGAGCATTGCACCTTTCAATATTGTCGTCATCCACGTGTGCTGTTTTGAGGTGTGGATGTATTGTAGTTCTACAAGTGTCTATTCTAATCTTTTATTTGAGCTACTTTATTGATGACCACTGCTGCCATTTGGTTACATGTTCCTTTTATAACAGCTGTAGTAATATGCCTCCTGAGGACTGTTGACATGGGTTGATGTTAAGTATATTGTTGCCTTACTAAGGCATGTGTTCTTGTAATGGAGTATATCAACATTCTATACAGTTATCAGTCATCACAGCGACAGATACAGTAATGTTATCTGACATACAACAGTATTATGTCATACTGATTACATGGGCTCATATGCCAGGGTTCATCCACATGTTGTAATGCTGTTATATACACAAATGTATAGCATGTAGAGATTCACTTGCAACCTTGGTGAATCCATTGTATTCACTATTGTGCTGGTGTTCACAAGAATTATTTATACAGGTGTTCCCCAGCAGCATTGTGTGATTGTCAGCAATTGTGTCATTAAATGTTCTGCATAGACCACATCCACCTCAGCTGTAATCTGTCCATATATGGTGTCAAGGCCCCCACCCTCACATTTCTAGTGATAAACATATAGATGTATGATATACAACTGATGTAATGACATGAAACAGGTAGAGCTGTATGACTGTGTTAACAGTTCTACTGTGTTGCATGTGACTCACAACCAAGGTATTAGTTATTGGTCATGTATAGCCTGAAGTCCAGTTCTAACAAAGGTACAGCTAAAGTGTGACTGTACTGCATCACAGACTTACCACTACATCACATCAGTATTATCACTTGTTAGTTTGCATGAACACATACGGATGTATGTCAGGATTTCATCGCAGTATAACATTTTCACTAGCCATGTCAGGGGGACAGTGATCATATGGCACATGTGTTGAGTTTTGACAAATACTTATAGAGGGCGCTACCTGTATTGATGGTATGTGTACAATATCACAGTGACAGCTTCTTTGATCATTTGAACTTGACTTTGCACTGCTGTACTTTCTGTGCACAATGGCATAGCTGATGCATTGCTATCAGTCTCACATAGCACTGTACCATTCATTATAACAGATCACTTCTTAATTCACACATGAATTGCAGATGCTTCAGACAATATTCATTGTTATTACATGTTGTAGATACATGCAATACCTGGGTTTGTGTAGGGAATCCACTCATGATAATGCAGTGTTTGTATGTGTTGTTATCCACATGGCTGATACTTATGTCAGATAGGGATGCTTTAGACAAGTGTATCGCATTTGTTAGACAGAGAGGTCCGAAATCCGGTAGGCCCTACAGAACTATTCTCTGGGATGAATACCCATTAGGATTTGACAGTGCAGACTTCCCGTTGAGGATTTTCTACTAGATGCTCATGTGATACATTATTCTGCATTGTGCCCAGTAAATACGCAGCTCAGTGACAACATTGAAGGCATGTGTTTGTTTCTTGCAGGTGTGGATTGTGGCTTATGTGTCATGCAAACCTCTGAACTTGCAAGGACTTCCCCTGATTTTAACTCCAGGTGTAATACTGTTCCTTTTAACCCCTCCACAAAGTTGTCATTTTTGGGGAAGGGGTGGTGAATTCCCCTTATGGAATACTGACACATCATCACAATTATACATGTCTGTTCCTGCTGGACATGTATAAAAAGTTGCACTCACATATTCTGTCAATGTTGCAGATTAATGGGCATAATATTTTAAAAGTGTCCATGATTGTGCCTGTTTCTATTTACATTTGTCCAGGAGCCTGTTGCTACATGTTCCTGAATTGTAGAGAGCTATGGTGACATGTCAGTCATATTCAAGCAAGTCATTTTGCAGATCATCAGAGTATGAACATACACCCTATAGGATATATAGTCCTTGCCAAATGTCCTGTTCAATAAGCATGTCATTGATGTTTATATCACAACCATTCACCTCCACTGACATGCACCCTTGTGTAACTGTGACATATATACTATCATGGGTCATGATATTTTCACACTGCAGGTGTCAACAGCAGTATGTAAGGTGCCATCTACATATGTGCTTAATGTTATGTTACTGACTTGCCTTGGAAGTGTACATGCTTTAACATATCCTATAGGTTCATAGGTTCATATGTGCTTACTAGGGTTATAACCACAAGGGCCTTTTTAAGCCTAGCCATGCACCCTAAATCTCTGACAAGTTCTGATACCCTTGTTAAGTGTAAGCATGGGGCTGAGAGATAAACCATTTACAGGATAACTATGTCAAGTTAGAGACATAAATGCCAAACCAGGGATGAATTTCTGATTTCTCATCCAATTGTCCAAGTTGCACTTGAACTCTGCTTCACATGGATGGGGAGCCTGTTCCAAAGATGGAGCAGTGTCTGGGATACATACCTATCTCTCCAGCAGGTGCTATTTATATCACAGTTTATCTTGGAGACATTGCTATGTTTACCAGGCCCTCTTCATCTTTATTCATTCGTATGATTCATTTCTGTGTCCATTTTCATCAGCACACTTTTCCTGCCCAGAGTATGTTTCCTTGTATTTGCCCTTGCTGTTTATCCCTCCATTATTTCATTCTGCAAATAATTGTTGTAGTGTACATCACACTCAGTGTACTTTTCTTTACTGCAATATTACTGCTGTTACAGTATTTTTACCCTTGGTAGTCACTGTGACTCTCCACACAATCTAGCTGAGCAGGTTTGCTAGTAGTCAAACTTAAATGCTTTTTTGTTTCTGTGGTCATGCTCCTCTGCCCAGTTTCATAATGGTGGCATTGTTGCTGGCCTGTGGTCATGCTCCTCTGCCCAGTTTCATAGTGGCGGCATTGTTGCTGGCCTGTGGTCATGCTCCTCTGCCCAGTTTTATAGTGGCGGCATTGTTGCTGGCCTGTGGTCATGGTCTTCTGCCCAGTTTCATAGCGACGGCATTGCTGCTGGCCTGTGGTCATACTTCTCTGCCCAGTTTCATAGTGATGGCACTGTTGCTGACCTGTGGTCAGGCCCCTCTGCCCAGTTTCATAGTGGCAGCACTGATGCTGGCCAAAAAACCTTGCTTGTATGGTGTATATGCCATGAGCAGCATATGACTATGAGATTAGCACGGCTGCTCATCACTCTAACATGTACATTCAATGTCAACTTCTAAATTCCTGAGTTTATCAGCAAGGGAAATATTTTTATAGCCATAAGGTTCAGTTTTATATTCTTTTAACTAGAAACTTTGCTTAACACCTTTTTTTAGAATGTGATGATGTTTATATCTATGATGAATTACCCTAAGTTTTCAGTTCAGATTTCTATGCTTACATATTTTGTAAGTCTATAGTTTTGGCGAAAAATATTAGGTGATGACTTAAAAAAAAACTATGGCCAGTATTTGGCTATAAAATGTAACCAAGCAAACAGTTGAGCTTATTTTCTCTATAAAAATCCTTTGTGTACTGGAATGACATTTCTTTATTTAATGCAGCAAGAATGGAAGGGTAGGGGTAATTATGCTCTTCTTTTGGTCTCTAAATTACTGCATTAGTTTTGTCACAGATGGAAAATGTAATAAAAAGTGAAGAAAGAAAGGAAGAAATATCGTACCAACAAAGCTAAGAAAGTCTATTGTTTTGTGGCTGTCAGTTACATTTAGCTGCATATTATCATTGTTTATGATTTGTTGAGTGGGTAGTCCTATTGGCTCATAGATTTTTTTCATTGTTAGACCTGCTAGAAGTTCCACATATTTATGCTTTCTGTGTTTATTATTAATGCTTAATACAGCAATGCAAAGCATCTATATAACAGTTAAACCTGTGAGCTACATTTTATGACATTTATTAAGATAAAACACAAAATTTACATTCCTGAAATACCCAATGCCTTACTGGCCTACATTCTTAGTAAATAGACTGGTTACAGACTATATGAAAATGAATTTTATCAGGTAACGCATTGATGTTCTTTGAAATAAAATAATGCTATAATTTCCATTTTAATTTAGATTTATTGACAGTGTAATTAGTTATTTAAATCAGTCAGAAGCAAACGAGGGTGTTCAATTTCTCTATAATAAATGTAAACTAAATGAAAATAAGATGAGCAATCTGAAAAGTTCAGCAAAATGACTGCCATTTCCTTTCTATTTTTGAGCACTTTTTTTACTGTAAGAGCAAACTTCTTCAGATCTTATAATGAAAGAGACACAAGACGATAATTACATATACTATCAGGTCTGGTTCCACGAGGTGTGTTGATTTATACAGTCTGAGTTTCTCCTTGGAGAACACTTTTTTCCTGTGTTTTTGGTATATTGGGTTGTGTTTGGAAACCAACCTTGCCTTTATTGTGGCCTGACATAACAGTTAATTGATACCATTGTCATGGATACCAGTAACAGTAATGCTTTGAACAACTTTACACTGGTTTCACCAGTGCAGGAATTGTTAGAGTTTTCGTCAGTTAATGACAAGGGTAACCTAACCCATCTTATTAAATTGATGGCATCACAATACCAGCAGATGCAATCCAATTTGAATAAACTACAGTTCCCAAGAGACTTTGTGCTGATGAATCTCCGCATTAGATGACGACTTCTGACGGATTAAGGTACAAAGGGAAAGCCGCTGCAGTTAGTCCAAGGCCAACTTGTTCAACACAAACCAACAGTACTCCATGCTGTCACCGTAACTCCAACAAGTATATTAATCCTAATTGAACCATGCAGTTCGAACAATGGGTCAACAGAGACTTGAATTTTAACTGAGAGGAGACTGTTAACAGACCAAAGGACATAAATACATGTCTAAGTACATTTGAATTTAAAATGAACAAGGTATGTAGTCTACAAATTGACAATGCCTATTTGGCAGAGTGTATTTGGGTCCAAAGAGTACCCAAAGGACTACATATGTACAAGTTTTCAAATGGCATTACAGCAAGGCAGGAAGAACTTAAAGAAATATTAGCCATGCTTGATCGGCATGGCATAGAACTCCTGTATTTTATTATCAAAATTAATAGTAGCAAAATTAAAAAAAATTGATGGATGAAATTAATGTGTTAAATCAGAATAATGTGGAGGATGATTGTTTTATGAATTTTGAAGTTAAATATAGTATTTCAATAGAATTGAACAACAAGTTAAATTAAATGTGTTGAGGAAACAAAGGAAACTTAGGAGGGATGAATCTGATTACCAGCACAAGGAAGCATACCCACTTCCTAAGAGTTATTACGAAAATCCCCCCCCCCTTTATAACCAGAATAGGCAATAAGCAGAAGTTAGTTTAGGTCAGTATGACCAGAGAAATGAGTCTAACAACTATGAAACAGAGTTATATGAAGGTGAGACAGATGAGGTTTTTGACCAAGAATTTCCGCTTCCAAGGAGATCAGAAAAACATTCTGAACAGGAATAGAAACCAAAACAATAATAATTTTTTGGGGTGACCTCAAACATTGAAGGGACAAGGGCCCAAAGGGAAAAGACAATTTTGGAAAAACAGGAAGGGGAACAAATATTAAACTCAAGTACACATGCACAACCTTGCACTTCATTTAAGGGGAAATTACTTTGTTTGCAAGGTTTCCATGTCTATAATTATACAGACATGGAGATTACTGATGCACATTTTTCTCTTTTTAGGAAAGGGTTTAAGTTTGTACCTGGGAGTAAAGTAGATATAGTAGATGCCCTTACAAAACTTAAAATTTATATCAGGAAGTTGAATTGTCAACTACATTTTAAGCAAGAGGTAGAAAAAACCCAGCAGGTAACAGATTTAAAAGAAAGAGTTTATACAACCCACCTATACATCCTACTTTAATTGGTTTCAAAAGAATATGTACAAATACAATACAGGGTGATGAGACCTGACAAAGGGGGAGGGGTAGTTTTGTTGAAAAAGAAGATTATGTGAATGATATAGCCAACACACTCTATGACACAGATCAATACAAAATAGTTTCCAGAGGTGAAATAGACATAGCTCATAAGAAGCTAATGTTATTCCTGGAAGAAAATTTATTTCAGGGTGTGATTGATGAACACATTTTTAGATTTTTGTTTAATGACCATCCATACATCCCCACTGCATTTGGAATTCCGAAAGTGCACAAAACTGTTTTCCACCCACCATACCGTCTCATTATAGCAGCACACAACAGTTCTACCTATTCACTGTGAGACTTTATTGACCATTTATTGAAAGATAACCTAATTCCTACTAAACATGTGTTAACAGACTCATGGGACTTTCTTAGAAGAATAAAACAAGAATATTTCTTAGAATCTAAGGGATTCTCTACTGTAGATGTAGTAGATTTGTTTAGCTCTATACCACATGAAACAGGACTGGAATTATTTTCAGAAGCTTTGTTAGAACATACTACACTGAGAGGTCCTCTTTTCAATTTCATTATTGACGCTATGGACACCATATTGCACCATGACTATTTTAGTTTTGAAAGTGAGTTCTTTAGGCAGCTTAGAGCTGTTGCCATGGGATCAAGCTGTGCCCCAATGTATGCTAACTTAGTAGTAGCAGCATGAGAAAGGAGATATATTTTTAATTCAGGGTTTGAAGAAGGGTGGTTTGTTTACTTGCGTTACCTGGATGATATTTTTGTTTTATGGAAAAGGGAAGGAATGATGGTAAAAAACTTTTGTGACTACATAAATAGTATTTGTGAATACTTTAAGTTCACCCATAATTTGTATGCCACAGGAACTAACTACCTAGATGTTATCATCAATAAGAATTATGAAATACAAAGGTTCACATCCAAGGTTTTTCGCAAGCCTACTTATTCAAATAGTTTTTTAGCATTTGAAAGTAACCACCCATATTATATCAAAAGAAACTTAGTTAGAGGTCAGATGATTCAAGGAGACAGAATGTGTTCCATTATTATGGATTTCAAATTAGAATTAGGAAATTTGAGTTCTATGTTCCTGGCTAGAGGGTACCCTACAAAAATGGTTTATGAATTGGCTGACAAAATTTTGAGAGGATGGGGTACAAACTTTGTTCCACTTTTAGGTCAAGACCGAACTACAAATAAGGTGGGGAGACCTAATAAAAAACAAGAATATACAAACACTATGGTTACACAGTTTGGAACTTTTGATGGTAAAGTGAAGGATATTTTGACTCACAATTGGTTAGTATTGCAATGTAATCAAGAATTAAGTAACAAACTGGGAGAAAAACAATTGTTCACAACCAAGGTGGGACATAACTTGAAATTTCTTTTTGAACACCCCATTCACCTGCAACCCACTTAAGGAGGTACAACCAAATGTGGTTTATGCAAGTATTATCCCTATATATATATATATATATATATATATATATATATATATATATATATATATATATATATATATATATATATATATATATATATATATATATATATATATATATATATATATATATATATATATATATATATATATACACAGGTAAGGAATTAATGGTAGGTGACTCCCAGAGAAAGATTTATCTGAAAAAAAAGGAATTGTGAGAGCAGTGGTTTAGTGTACATAGTTACTTGCCAGGACTATCACATGTTTTATGTGGGGAAAACAGAGAGAACCTTACATAAAATAATCTATGAACATTTATACGCTATTGAGACACATAATATTAATAACGGGTTATACAAACATACACTCTCTTGTGAGGTTAAGCTAGGATTTTGTTTTGGAATCCTGGAAATTATAAAGAAAGACATTGGGGGGGATTGGTCAAACAATATATATAAAAGTGAGTACAGGTGGCAGATTTTGTTAAATGCCACCCACCCCCCCAGGTCTGAATGACCATGTTTCCATTGTACCCATACTTAAAGAAAGAGCAACTATATTATGAATTGTGAAAGTTTTCACACAAGTTTTTGAATAATGTATGTTACCTTGTATTTATATTTATATTTATGTTTATTTAGCATGGTGACAAGAAATATATTGAAATTTTAGAATTATTACTTGAATGTTTTAAAAGTTATAGGCATTTTTATTGAATAATTGATTTATTGAATTGATGTTAATTAAGTAAAGGATAAAACCATTTCTTGACTGGGTGTTAATAGTTTTGATAAAGTCATGTAGTGTGGCAGACGAAAGTGCTTGTCTTATATTGTGGCTGTGAATAAACTGAAGAATTTTACCTTGGACTCTTCTTTTGGTATCAGGTCTGGTTCCACGAGGTGTGTTGGTTTATACTAGCAGACTATTTATATCACAACATAAGTATACAACCATAGTGGCTTGAACAGCCAAAGAATCAAATGTTATGTTACATCAAAAAGACTTACAAGGAGATTGGTTAGCTGGGCTACTATTATATTGATGGAATAAGTATAGAAAGCCACCAATCCACAAATAAGCACTGGGGGTTGTGGGAGTAGCCGGCTTTGTCAAGTAGTTGCCAAACTGCAGAACATTAATAAGAAATGGTACAATCTGGCTAAAGGGATTTTGTTTATTAAAAGAAATGGCTAATAAGGTGAACTTTGCCTATCAGGCTATGGACTAATCAGTTGACAGGAAAACACAGGTTAACCAATCATGGCAGAGAGAACTAATCATCCAAGAAAAATGAATACTAGTATTGGATACAGGGCATAAAATGACCATCAATGCGTGCTACCAAGATTGACAGCCAACTATCACTATAGCATGCATCTGTATGATAAACCCAAACAAGTGAATTTGTGTTGCTAGTAATAATACATAATTAATGAACTATACAGGTATAAATTTCAATGAGGCTTTTAACCAGGCAAATGTTAGAAGAGTGATACACCAGAATGTGGAGCAGCAGCTAACTGAAGGACTCCTTCAGTAAGTAGGCCCAAGGGGTTCTACGTAATTGGAACAATGTTATATTTAAAGCAAAAAGAAGTTTATTTTTTTCTGGTGTACTACATTGTCAGGTACTGCAGCTGAGTGTTGTCCAGATTCTAAAAATGAATAAATGCTTTAAAAAGCTTCATAAGAATAGATTTTTCCACTTAATCAAATGCCACATTTATATCATCAAGGCTTAGGAAATGATCTGCATGCAGTCTACCATAGATGGCTAGCTAGACTTTTGTTAGATTAGTGGAATACATTTCTATGATGTCAATCAACAAATAGCCAGTGTGAGCTATTGGGGTAACAGGCTTTGTTCCATATCTAAAGAGAGTTGGTAATTTAAATGGAATAGATATAAGGAGGAAATGATCCACAAACGCAATGAACCATGCAGATGTCAGGAAATACACAAACTACTCAGTCATGCATAGAGAGTCAATGCATACATACCAGCAGTAAATGTAAGGGATGACATGACAGTTGCCTTCTGGTATCATAAGGGACTACCTCTTCCTAGAGATCTCAATATTACCAGCTGACTATCACTGTGACAGCACACAGTCTATCAGCCAAAAAACGATGCAGATCTTTTCCTAAGTGATAATGATGTAACATGACACTGATCTGCTGTCAAATCCACACACTGTTTCTATGAAGCTTTCTGTAGCATTTATTTCTTTCTAAGCTCTGGACCACACTCAGTTGAACTACCTTATACGGTAGTTTGACAGGATAAAACTTAAATTTCTGGTTCCCTTAAGGAAACGTTTGCTCTGGTTATTTAGAATATCCTTGGTATTATTTATTTGTGGAGTCCTTCAATTTGCTGCTACAACATATTTTAGGCCATCAGTGTTTTAACTGCCAGGCTATGTTTATACCTAATCCATTATTGTTGTAATTTGCTTTTTTGCAATTGTTGGATGGCTTGTGTTTGCTTAATAGGTTGTGAGTTATTGTATTGATACTTGGATCCTGATCTTGATAATGTGTGACATAGACCATTGAGTCACTATATATCCTGCTGGTAAGCATTTTTGTTAGCAGGATTAGTAATTTGTGCTATGATTAATTACCTGACTGTTTCCTGACACCTTATTTGTTTGTTGCCAGATTGGTCCTCTTTCCACCTCATATCAATGTCTGTTGGTTTCTGATACACTTTAACTCTTGGCTGTCTTCTTCTTCTTCTTCTTTTGGCTGCTCCCATTAGGGGTCGCCACAGCAGATCAACTGTTTCCATTTCCTCCTGTCCTCTGCATCTTGCTCTGTCACACCAACCACCTGCATATCCTCTCTCACCACATCCATAAAGCTTATCTTAGGCCTTCCTCTTTTCCTGTTACCTGGCAGCTTCATCCTTAGCATCTTTTTCCCAATATACTCTGCATCCCTCCTCAGCACATGTCCAAACCAACATAATCTTGCCTCCCTGGCTTTGTCTCCAAACCTAGGGTCGAGAGCAATGGTGGAAACAAGATGAATGCCAACGTATGTCTTTTTGGTAATACATCTGGTGAGGTTTTGGCCTCAGAGAATGCATGGCTTGAACGTAATGGGTCCACCATTAATCACCAGGATCGTGGGCAACAATTTACTAACAAAAAACCAAAAGGTACTGTACATCAAGTCAATTTCCTTGTTAAAAATAAAGCGACTGCCAGTAACGCTGTTGTTTCGGCAGCAAACACTTTATAAAATAAACAATCCTTTTGTTTTAAAGATGTTTTAGATAAAAATTTTGACTTTAACTCGATCTCTTCAGCACATCCAGTTCAAGACAATATTGTTGGCCACAGCATGGATGAATCGAACGTGCCTACATTAAAGGACATGATGTTACTGTTTGAGAAAAAATTGTTCAAATACAAACGTTTGCAGATTGATAATTGTTATTTGAACTATTGTATGAGCCATAAAATAATACCTCAGGGTCTTAGAATGTACAAATACCCATTTGGTATTGTATATTCAGATGTTGTTTTAAATGATTTTCATAATTTTTTTGATGAATGTGGGTTGGGTTTAATTTCCAAGCTTATTAAATATAATGAATCGACTTTGAAACGTTTGCTTGTAGATATAAACAAACTTCATCAAGATATTTCTAATGACTTGTTGTTTGACGAATATAGAGAGTTGTACAACAGGATTTTGAAAAGAACTGATGATAGGATTAATAAAGTGTATTTTAGGAAACAGAAAAAACTTTTTAGGGATAAAGAACAATACACTAAAGGTAATATGTACCAGGGGCCTCTTAATTATTATAACAAGAATTATAAGACACAGAATAGGGTTCACACTAGGCATAGGGGTACGGAAGAAACAAGTGTTACATATAGACCTGGTTTTAATGAACATTATAATGACCATGGGACTGTCCCCAAAAGAGTGTTGGATGAAATAGATTCCTTTTCTGAAACCATTGATAATTTTTTAGTCCCCAGGAGGTCGGAACGTTTGGCAAACAAAGTCCGACCTCCTTCAGACCCAGGCTGTTCGACAGGTTCACATGGGAACAGCTATGGATGGAAGAGTGTGGGGAAGAAGGGCAGGTAAATATTATACAGAGTGTTGATGGTATAGTTAACGAATATAGGGGTTTTAAAATGTCAACTACACCACCACAGTCCTAGACAAGAATTATTTTGACCTTTTTTCAAAAGGTTTTAAATTTGTTAGGTCTCAGTTTGGTGACCTGGCCCATATATTAATAGATTTTAAATTATATTTGAGGAAATTAAATTTAAGTTTGGCTTACAAGAAAACTGTAAGGGATAAAAGTCATACTAACAAGGGACTTATTAGGAATAGTACTTATAACCCACCCCTGCATCCGGCTTTATTAACCTTTGAGAACATTGTTACTAATAAAATCTATGAAGCATTTGCAAAAAATAAAAAGAGAACAGAATATCACAATTTGAGTAAAGATGAGGAGAAGTTGCTTTTTGATTTACAGACACAGAAAAACATTTGGGTTATGAAGCTTGATAAAGGCGGGGGAGTGGTTCTGTTTGACAATGAGGAATATAATAACGCGTTGACTAACATCTTGATGGACACCAACATATATACACCTGTCTCATACAATGAAATACAAATAGCCTATAAAAGGATTGATTCACTTCTGGAGGAATATTTAGTTGAAAGTAGAATTGATTTATCAACACATCACTATTTAAGACAATATAATCCTATCATTCCCCATTTTTTTGGAGTCCCCAAAGTTCATAAATCTTTATTAGAACCCCCATTTAGGCCTATTGTCTCGGCTAGAAATTCTAAAACACATCCGATTGCAGTATACATAGATAGTTTAACCAAGAATATAGTTACCAAAATGGAACATTTAATTAAAGATTCCTGGGAATTTCTTGGAAAATTAAATAAAGAACTGTGGACTGAGAACTGTATCTTTCTGACTATAGACGTAAAAGATTTGTTTACATGTATACCACGAATTGTAGGACACGAGTTCTTTGGAGATAGTATTCATAAACATTCAAATTTGACTAATGATCAACAGTTACTGATTTCAGAACATATGGAAGTTGTTTTAGATAATAATTACATCAGTTTTCAGGGTGAATATTACCAACAGACGAGCGGCGTAGCAATGGGGGCAGCTTGTGCCCCCATATATGCAAATTTAGTGATGTTAGAGTGGGAAGAAAGATTTGTGTTTAAGAGTGGATACAAGCAACACATTAAGTGTTATTTGAGATTTTTGGATGATATCTTTATTTTATGGAATGGTAATCAGGAAGGTATAATCCCATTTATGGAATATCTGAATAACACAACTGAATTTCTTTCTTTTACACACACTATTAATGTAAGTAGTATTAACTATCTCGACATCACTATTCATAAGACACCACAGGGATTTAAATCCAGGATATTCCGCAAGGACACTTGGTGTAACAGTTATCTGCACCATGAGAGCTTTCACCCTCATCATCAAAAAAAGAGCCTCATTAAGGGACAAGCAGTCAGGGTAGCGAGAATGACATCTGGCTTCTTGGATTTATTTGAGGAATTTGTATTCCTGGGCAAAAAGTTCATTGAGAGGGGATATCCTAAAGAATTGGTAGGAAAAATTCTGGAAGATGTATATAGTGGATGGGGTACCAGGTACAAAGCACTACTTGGATTACCATTCCACAAAGCAGTGGAATCAAATAAGGAAGAAAGAAACTATCAAGGGGCTTGTATTACGGAGTTCAATATATTTTCTGACTTGTTCATACGGATAGTGAAGGCAAATTGGTGTATACTGAAAACCATTAAGGAATTATATGAAGTGACTGGGGAGAGACCACAATTTACTTTTAGGACAGGTGTCAATTTTAAAAGATTGTTTGAAAGAGTCAATTACAGGGAGATTCGAGGGAGAGGAACTAACGCATGTGGTAGGTGTGGGTTATGTTCTCATATATATAAAGACGTATCTTTGAGATTAAAAAATGGATTGAACAGTGTAGTTAAATTCTGTAAAGAGAGTCATAAAGTTCAAGTGTGGTCCCTGGATGGCAAACAAATCACCTGTAGGTCTCCAAACGACAAATCAAGAATCCAAAGTTTGAACAAAAGAGTTTAATTCCAGTAAGCGCTTTCACCCTGAGGCTTCTTCAGACTTTTACAAAAAACAACTACTAAACAAGTTTAAAAATCCTCAGAGCTCTGATGATTGGTCGAGCTCAACCCAATCAATGTACATTAATAAAATCATCATCACATGAATATTAAACATGTCAAAAAACTTTCACATAAACTGTGAATCAAATGCATCAAAAGTATTATAAGGCGAAAATGCACAATATTAAGAACTCATGGACAAGCATAATTTAAGTCGACAGTAGAAGGCATAATTAAAATCAACATTAAAAACTCCTACAGAGGTGAAAACATTAATATATAATTCATAATAACCCTCCCCATAGCAGCTAAAAATATTAAAAACTTATTATGACAAGTATGTACAACGGCGATCAACCGTCCCATTCATAACAAAGATATATGTAGACTGACGCAACGCCAAGCATGTAAGACGGATAGATCAGACATGCAAGCACTGCAACCTGTGTTTTAGAAACTTAAAAAATATCTAATAAACAACCTCAAAGGCGCTGCTGCATAAACCAGCTCAACTGAGCTATTCAGTAAATCCATTCTAATTAAAGGCGCTTACCAAATGGACATCGTAAATATGTCAGCGCCTGTAATCCATAGGATGTTGAAAACATTTGTAGACCAGAATCACAGTGTGATATAGTGTAAACTAGCAACAAACGGAACGCTTCTAAATTCTAAATGTATATCCACGTTACGTATCGTCGTCACAAGGGTACGACGAATACTACATATCTGATGCCTTTACAGAAATCATCAATAGGTGGCAGTAAAGCCTAAAAATTAGGCTGTAAAGTAAATTCATATAGCATAAAAACTCTTGGGATCCAAAATAAAAAACCAATGCACGTTCTCACTACACATTGACTGAAATATCGTGGCTCATATAGATTCAAACAAGAGAACCACATATTCAGACAGGGAACAGGCTAACATCTAAAAGATACATATCAATACAGCACTAATGCAATAATATACTATACGGGTATGGCAAAACTTAAACCATAAATCTCTAATGAGCAACTATTAACAGAGTATTGGAGCAGAAGAATGAACATATCCCCCATAATATAAGACTGAGGAGAGGAAAAACGAAAGGCCGGGGGGGGGGAGGGGGAAAGAAAAAAACTAACGAATAAAAGCAAATATGAATAGGACAAATCATTGTTTAGGTCTACAAAGTCTCCTCTTTTTTAAAATGGGTCTAATCTGGACCTTATCGTTCAATCCAGGTGCTCTATCGGCTCTGCACCTAATAATCCACTTGAGCTCATTCTCTAAGGTTAAATTCACCAAATCCCCTCCTCTTACATTGCTAGACAAAGTTTGGAGAACACAGAAAACAAACTTGTGTTCCATTCCAAGTGTCAAAATATGCTTAGCTAATGCATTCTGAGTGGACCCAACACGAATATGATATATGTGTTCCCTAATCCGTTCTCTAAGGGACCTGTTGGTTTTTCCTATGTAAAAGGAGGGACATACGGTGCACCTTGCCAAGTATATCACATTAACGCTGCCACAGTCTGTTCTAGTGCATAGCTTAAACTCATATTTGGTTAAAGGATGTATAAAGGTCATTCTAGTATCTATATGTATACATTGATTACAGTTGCCACATGATACAGTATTAAATGAAGATGTATAAACGTTAGCTAAAGGTCTAGATACCCTGGGGTTACACAAAAGTCTCCTCAAGTTCGGTTTATTCCTAAATACTACTTTAGGTGTAGGGCCTACTATTGGCCCAATTTTATCATCTAATAATAAAATTCCCCAATGTTTCTCCAAAATATCCCTTATAAAACCCGAATCTCTGGTGTAAAACATGGTATCTGAGCAATATCATTGAACTTGTCAACTATGGGATTGCTCATTTCTAGAGGTTCTAGAAAGTATGGTCTGGCTCTATCTAATCTCATCCCATCAACCTCCTTAAGCTGTTGATCAAACTTGCACATTTCATATCCCCTAGCCTTAAAGCTCTCTCTTAGTGAATTCACTTCATCAAGGTAACCTTCTTTGGATGCATTAAGTCGAGAGGCTCTCATAATCTGCCCTTTCATTACGTTATCAAAAGCATATCTAGGATGCATACTACCCCTACATAGAAAGGTGTTTTTATGACAAGGCTTGCGATGTATGGACGTATTAAGAAGGCCATTATCTAATCTATTGATGTTAACATCTAAGTACGATATTTGGTCACGTGAATATGTTAGTGTAAACTTAAGGAAAGGTGTAGACGTGTTGATGTACTCGTAGCAAGCCAGCAAGCTTTCCTCATCACCCAACCAAATCATAAAAAGGTCGTCAACAAAATGCCTATATATCCCAATATGTTCCATCAAGCGTTCATTCCCTAGTATGAATTCCTCTTCCGATCTTCACCAAACAAAAAGTAGTTGGATTCCAGAATGGTTTCCAAGAATAGTGCTAAGATATCAATTCTATCAGAGCCATAACTAGATTTTCGGCGTAAGTAGTCAGAAATGTTAGCCACACCCAAGTCATTGGGTATCATGGTAAATAAACTAACTACGTCAAGTGTCACTAAAAAATATTCTTGTTCTTCTCCCAACTGTCTTGAGTGTTCATATAGCTCTAATAGAAATTGTTTGCTATCCTCAGAATAATAGGATTCATATCAACCAGGAAATAGTACTCAACATATATAGATATGGGTTCTGTGGAAGATTTATGAACTTTGGGAAGGCCCTGGATGGTGGGTATACAGGATTCCTCACCATAAGATATTCATAAGTCACATCATCTATCAACTTATTCAACAATAAATCATCAAGCATATCATATATCTTAAACACTCTATAGGTGGCGTCACTCATAGTGGTTCTAACATAAAATTTGGAGTCACCCAACATCTCATTCATCCATTCACAATAGTCTTGTAAATTCATGATAACAATCGAACCACCCTTATCTGCAGTGTTATCAGATTTAAGAAATTCCAGAGCCTGTTTCTGTTTATAGCTCAGGTTGTGCTTAAAGGTTAAACTCTTATTACCTTCATAAAAACTATAGATATCATTCTCAACCAACTTATATCAATCAGGGGATGTAACTGAGGGACATATACATATACACTAGTAGGTTTGCATTACTCACAGTTTCTGAATAAAATCAACTCTGAGTTGTAGGTTCCTAACAAACATTTTGGTGTCCACTATAGAATCTACCAAGTTGCCTCTAGAACTAGGGATAAAACTGAGGCCTTTTTCTAATACCTGTTTTTCATAGTTAGTAAGTACTCTATGTGAAATATTGAATATTAATGATTCATGGTTCTTTCCCACATTTTCTTCAGGGTCGGTCCTTGTTGTTGGTCCCTCTTCTGCCTGCCTCTGCATTTTGAGCTATGGTAAATTATCAAATGAGGTGGATGGAGTTATGCAACTGTCAATTCTCCTACGTACCACTGGATAATTAACAGTATCAGAAGCACTATTCTTATCCTTATGCTTCATACTCTTGTTATGTGGTGTTTAACACATGACTACTACCAGTTGCAGAATCAATACTGTTATTACCAGACTCTAGCCTGTTCACATTACCATCCTGCACCACTACATTAATATTACTATTAGCAGATGTATCCCCCACAGGGGTGGGGTATGTATTATTGGGATGTTTTGCAGACCAATCATTTCTCAACTCGGCAGTTTGTCTAGGCCAAGTAAAGACATTACAGTTATTAAAGTCTCTTAAGTCCCTCAATATCTTGTTCTTCTTCTGCTCAAGGAGGCATTTTTCAAACAACAAAACATTGTCCAGGACTCTCTCAAGTCTTGAGTCAAGTAAATCACATGGATAGTTCACCAAAAGTTTGTTAAATAAGTCATTCACCTGTTCTCTCAAAGCATTCTCTTCTGGGCCAAAAAAGTCAATTAATAGTTTCATATAACTGAAGCTCAATTCTAAATTGAGCTTCTGCCAACGACATAATAATTCCGGGTATCTATTACCTGTAGTAGGCATCTTTAAAATTCTGAGGCCCCTTGGCACGATCTTCTTAGCCAAGCAGGCCTCAAAATGCTGTCGCTGAAGTTGAAGCTTCTTTAATTTTACTAAGTCAGTCTCTAGTTGAGTTAAGTCATCCGTCAAGTTTACAACATAGCTCAAAATCCCTATATAGGTCGACAACGTTCTGCCAGCAGAGGCAGGCAGAAGAAGAAAGGGTCGGGAGGGGACCAACAACAAGGACCGACCCTGAAGAAAATGTGGGAAAGAACCATGAATCATTAATATTCAATATTTCACATAGAGTACTTACTAACTATGAAAAACAGGTATTAGAAAAAGGCCTCAGTTTTATCCCTAGTTCTAGAGGCAACTTGGTAGATTCTATAGTGGACACCAAAATGTTTGTTAGGAACCTACAACTCAGAGTTGATTTTGGTTATTCAGAAACTGTGAGTAATGCTCCTCGTTTTAAACCTACTAGTGTATATGTCCCTCAGTTACATCCCCTGATTGATACGTTCTCTAAGTTGGTTGAGAATGATATCTATAGTTTTTATGAAGGTAATAAGAGTTTAACCTTTAAGCACAACCTGAGCTATAAACAGAAACAGGCTCTGGAATTTCTTAAATCTGATAACACCCTGGCGTTTCGCCCTGCAGATAAGGGTGGTTCGATTGTTATCATGAATTTACAAGACTATTGTGAATGGATGAATGAGATGTTGGGTGACTCCAAATTTTATGTTAGAACCACTATGAGTGACGTCACCTATAGAGTGTTTAAGATATATGATATGCTTGATGATTTATTGTTGAATAAGTTGATAGATGATGTGACTTATGAATATCTTATGGTGAGGAATCCCCGTATACCCACCATCCAGGGCCTTCCCAAAGTTCATAAATCTTTAGAGAAACCTCCGATGCGGCCCATAGTGGCCGGTGAAGGTTGGGCCACAGAACCCATATCTATATATGTTGAGTACTATTTGCGCCCCCTGGTTGATATGAATCCTATTATTCTGAGGGATAGCAAACAATTTCTATTAGAGCTATATGAACACTCAAGACAGTTGGGAGAAGAACAAGAATATTTTTTAGTGACACTTGACGTAGTTAGTTTATTTACCATGATACCCAATGACTTGGGTGTGGCTAACATTTCTGACTACTTACGTCGAAAATCTAGTTATGGCTCTGATAGAATTGATATCTTAGCACTATTCTTGGAAACCATTCTGGAATCCAACTACTTTTTGTTTGGTGAAGATCTCTACCTTCAGAGAGATGGCGTAGCTATGGGCACGTCTTGTGCCAATAGCTACGCCAATCTCGTCATGGCCAGGTGGGAAGAGGAATTCATACTAGGGAATGAACGCTTGATGGAACATATTGGGATATATAGGCGTTTTGTTGACGACCTTTTTATGATTTGGTTGGGCGATGAGGAAAGCTTGCTGGCTTGCTACGAGTACATCAACACGTCTACACCTTTCCTTAAGTTTACACTAACATATTCACGTGACCAAATATCGTACTTAGATGTTAACATCAATAGATTAGATAATGGCCTTCTTAATACGTCCATACATCGCAAGCCTTGTCATAAAAACACCTTTCTATGTAGGGGTAGTATGCATCCTAGATACGTTTTTGATAACGTAATGAAAGGGCAGATTATGAGAGCCTCTCGACTTAATGCATCCAAAGAAGGTTACCTTGATGAAGTGAATTCACTAAGAGAGAGCTTTAAGGCTAGGGGATATGAAATGTGCAAGTTTGATCAACAGCTTAAGGAGGTTGATGGGATGAGATTAGATAGAGCCAGACCATACTTTCTAGAACCTCTAGAAATGAGCAATCCCATAGTTGACAAGTTCAATGATATTGCTCGTATTACCATGTTTTACACCAGAGATTCGGGTTTTATAAGGGATATTTTGGAGAAACATTGGGGAATTTTATTATTAGATGATAAAATTGGGCCAATAGTAGGCCCTACACCTAAAGTAGTATTTAGGAATAAACCGAACTTGAGGAGACTTTTGTGTAACCCCAGGGTATATAGACCTTTAGCTAACGATTATACATCTTCATTTAATACTGTATCATGTGGCAACTGTAATCAATGTATACATATAGATACTAGAATGACCTTTATACATCCTTTAACCAAATATGAGTTTAAGCTATGCACTAGAACAGACTGTGGCAGCGTTAATGTGATATACTTGGCAAGGTGCACCGTATGTCCCTCCTTTTACATAGGAAAAACCAACAGGTCCCTTAGAGAACGGATTAGGGAACACATATATCATATTCGTGTTGGGTCCACTCAGAATGCATTAGCTAAGCATATTTTGACACTTGGAATGGAACACAAGTTTGTTTTCTGTGTTCTCCAAACTTTGTCTAGCAATGTAAGAGGAGGGGATTTGGTGAATTTAACCTTAGAGAATGAGCTCAAGTGGATTATTAGGTGCAGAGCCGATAGAGCACCTGGATTGAACGATAAGGTCCAGATTAGACCCATTTTAAAAAAGAGGAGACTTTGTAGACCTAAACAATGATTTGTCCTATTCATATTTGCTTTTATTCGTTAGTTTTTCTTTCCCCCTCCCCGGCCTTTCGTTTTTCCTCTCCTCAGTCTTATATTATGGGGGATATGTTCATTCTTCTGCTCCAATACTCTGTTAATAGTTGCTCATTAGAGATTTATGGTTTAAGTTTTGCCATACCCGTATAGTATATTATTGCATTAGTGCTGTATTGATATGTATCTTTTAGATGTTAGCCTGTTCCCTGTCTGAATATGTGGTTCTCTTGTTTGAATCTATATGAGCCACGATATTTCAGTCAATGTGTAGTGAGAACGTGCATTGGTTTTTTATTTTGGATCCCAAGAGTTTTTATGCTATATGAATTTACTTTACAGCCTAATTTTTAGGCTTTACTGCCACCTATTGATGATTTCTGTAAAGGCATCAGATATGTAGTATTCGTCGTACTCTTGTGACGACGATACGTAACGTGGATATACATTTAGAATTAAGAAGCGTCCTGTTTGTTGCTAGTTTACACTATATCACACTGTGCTTCTGTTCTAGAAATGTTTTCAACATCCTATGGATTATAGGCGCTGACATATTTACGATGCCCATTTGGTAAGCGCCTTTAATTAGAATGGATTTATTGAATAGCTCAGTTGAGCTGGTTTATGCAGCAGCGCCTTTGAGGTTGTTAACTTGATGTTTTTTAAGGTTCTAAAACACAGGTTGCAGTGCTTGCGTGTTTGATCTATTCGTCTTACATGCTTGGCGTTGCGTCAGCCTGTATATATCTTTGTTATGAATGGGACGGTTGATCGCCGTTGTATATACTTGTCATAATAAGTTTTTAATATTTTTAGCTGCTATGGGGAGGGTTATTATGAATTATATATTAATGTTTTCACCTCTGTAGGAGTTTTTAATGTTGATTCTAATTATGCCTTTTACTGTTGATTTAAATTATGTTTGTCCATGAGTTCTTAATATTGTGCATTTTCGCCTTATAATACTTTTGATGCATTTGATTCACAGTTTATGTGAAAGTTTTTTGACATGTTTAATATTCATGTGATGATGATTTTATTAATGCACATTGATTGGGTTGAGCTCGACCAACCATCAGAGCTCTGAGGATTTTTAAACTTGTTTAGTAGTTGTTTTTTGTAAAAGTCTGAAGAAGCCTCAGGGTGAAAGCGCTTACTGGAATTAAACTCTTTTGTTCAAACTTTGGATTCTTGATTTGTCGTTTGGAGACCTACAGGTGATTTGTTTGCCATCCAGGGACCACACTTGAACTTTATGACAGTCTTGCTACCTACTTTTTTATCTAGTGTGAGTTCCATACTCCGTTTGCTGTGTGTGCTGCTTTTGTTGTAAATTCTGTAAAGAGAATTGTAACACTATGATGTTAGTCTATTTAGCTATATGTTCCCAGTGCTCGGCATTCTATGTAGGAAAAACCGAAAGGGCACTGAAGGTAAGAATGTACAAGAACTTGAATGATATTAGGACAAGGAAAGAAACTAGTGCCCTATATAAACATGCTGTTTCTTGTACAGCTTTTAATGGCTTTAAGTTTGGAATAATAGATTTGATTAAGAATAACAACAGAGGGGGTGATATGAAAAATGCACTACTCAACAGGGAGTTGAAGTGGCAATTGAGGCTAAAAGCAAATAATCCACCAGGTCTCAATGAATACATAAACATTAACGCAGTATTAGTAGAAAGAGCGGGGATAATTTGACTTTTGTAGCATATACAAAAATATATAAAAATACAAGAATACACAAAATAATAGAATCATATATATAAATATATATATTTTTTTGAAGGTGTTGAATTTTTGGACAAATTATAGTTGTATTTATATTTACTTATTTATTTACATTTTATGTATAATTTATACAATGATGTTTCCTATACAAAAAAAGTGGTACAATATTTGATTCATGGTTTTTATATAAAATTGTCAAGCAATGCATTTTTTAGCTGTCGGTGTCACTTTAAAATTTTAATTGTTTAGGTCATAGGGTATTACAAATAACAAGTGTAGCACTAGTACTGTTTTATCTGATGAAGTCTTGCATCGAGACGAAAGATCTCATGTTTTGTTGGATTTATTAAAAGCTGTGGAATTTTTTATCCTGTTGGTGGCCTGGAGCTTATTTTGTTTATTATAGTTTAGTTTGGACTTGGTTGTTTGGTTTGTCTCCAAACCTTCCAACCTGGGCTGACCCTCTAATATACTTATTCCTAATCCTGTCCATCCTCGTCACACCCAGTGCAAATCTTAACATCTTCAACTCTGCCACATCAAGCTCTGGCTCCTGCCTTTTTGCCAACGCCACTGTCTCCAACCCGTATAACATAGCTGGTCTCACTACCCTCTTGTAGACCTTCCCTTTCACTCTTACTGGTACTCATCTGTCACAAATTACTCCTGACACTCTTCTCCACCCACTCCATCCTGCCTGTACTCTCTTCTTCACCTCTCTTCCACACTCACCATTACTCTGAACTGTTGATCCCAAGTACTTAACCTCATTCACCTTTGCCACCTCTACTCCCTACAT
Organism: Protopterus annectens; assembly: GCF_019279795.1. Taxonomy (NCBI): domain Eukaryota; kingdom Metazoa; phylum Chordata; order Ceratodontiformes; family Protopteridae; genus Protopterus; species Protopterus annectens. Next base: position 123,410,763 of record NC_056736.1, on the reverse strand, counting down.
CCTCACCATTCCTCTATCATTCCTCTCATTCACACACATATATTCTGTCTTAGTCCTGATGACCTTCATTCCTCTTCTCTCTAGAGAATATCTCCACCTCTCCTGGGTCTCGTTCACCTGTTCCCTACTCTCACTACAGATCACAATGTCATCTGCAAACATCATAGTCCACAGGGACTCCTGTCTGATCTCGTCTGTCAACCTGTCCATCACCATTGCAAATAAGAAAGGACTCAGAGCTGATCATTGATGTAATCCCACCTCCACCTTAAACGCATCCGTCACTCCCTCCGCAGACCTCACCGCTGTCACACTACCCTTGTACATATCTTGTACCACTCTTACATACTTCTCTGACACTCCCGACTTCCTCATACAATACCACAACTCCTCTCTAGGCACCCTGTCATATGCTTTCTCTAAATCCACAAAGACACAATGCAACTCCTTCTGACCTTCTCTGTACTTCTCCATCAAAACTCTCAGAGCAAACATTGCATCTGTAGTGCTCTTTCCTGGCATGAAACCATACTGCTGATCACTAATCATCACCTCCCTTCTTAACCTAGCTTCCACTACTCTTTCCCATAACTTCATGCTGTGACTGATCAGTTTAATCCCCCTGTAGTTACTACAGCTCTGCACATCACCCTTATTCTTAAAAATCGGTACCAAAACACTTTTCTCCATTCCTCAGGCATCCTCTCACTTTCCAAGATTTCATTAAACAATCTAGTTAAAAACTCCACTGCCATTTCACCTAAACACCTCCATGCTTCCACAGGTATGTCATCTGGACCAACAACCTTTCCGTTCTTCATCCTCTTCATAGCTATCCTTACTTCCTCCTTGCTAATCCACTGCACTTCATGATTCACTATCTGCACATCATCCAACCTTCTCTCCCTCTCATTCTCTTCATTCATCAACCTCTGAAAGTACTCTTTCCATCTGCTCAACACACTCTCCTCACTTGTGAGTACGTTTCCCTCATTATCCTTTATCACCCTTACCTGCTGCACATCTTTACTAGCTCAGTCCCTCTGTCTAGCCAATTGGTACAGGTCCTTTTCTCCCTCCTTAGTGTCCAACCTTTTATACAACTCTTCATACACCTTATCCTTAGCCTTCACCACCTCTCTCTTTGCCATGCACCTCATCTCCTTGTACTCTTCTATTTTCTTCATCTCTTTGACAATCCCACTTCTTCTTCGCCAACCTCTTTCTTAGTATACTCTCCTGTACTACTTCATTCCACCACCAGGTCTCCTTGTCCTCCTTTCTCTTTCCAGATATCACACCAAGCACCCTTCTAGCCGTCTCTCTTACTAGCTCTGCTGTAGTTACCCAGCTATTCGGTAACTCTTCACTGCCACCCAGTGCCTGTCTTAACTCTTCCCTGCACATCACCTCACAATTACCCTTTTTCAATTTCCACCATTTGATTCTTGGTGCTGCCCTCAGACTCATCCTCCTCTTCTTGATCACCAATGTCATCCTACAAACCACCATTCTATGCTGCCTAACTACACTTTCCCCTGCCACCACTTTACAGTCTCCAATGTCCTTCAGATTGGCCCTCCTACATAAGATATAATCCACCTGTGTGCATCTTCCTCCACTCTTGTATGTCACCCTATGTTCCTCCCTCTTGTTAAAATATGTATTCATCACAGCCATGTCCATCCTTTTCTCAAAATCCACTACCATCTGACCTTCTGCATTCCTTTGCTTAACACCATACCTACCCATCACTTCCTCATCCCCTCTGTTCCCTTCACCAACATGCCCATTGAAATCTGCTCCAATCACCAGTCTCTCACCCTTGGATACAGTCATCACCACTTCATCCAACTCACTCCAAAATGTTTCTTTCTCATCCATCGCACACCCAACTTGTGGAGCATATGCACTAACAACATTCATCATTACACCATCAATTTCCAGCTTCAGAAACATCACGCTATCCAACACTCTTTTCACCTCCAAAACACTCTTAGCATACTCTTCCTTCAAGATAATACCTACACCATTTCTTCTCCCATCCACACCATGATAAAACAATTTGAAACCACCTCCGATACACCTAGCCTTGCTCCCCTTCCATCTGGACTCTTGCACACACAATATACCAACCGTCCTTCAGTTCATCATATCCACTAGCTCCCTCCCTATACCAGTCATACTGCCAACATTCAAAGTCCCGACCCTCACTATCACAGTCCTAGCCCTTACCTGCCTTCGGGCATGCAACTTGATTATAAAATCAGATAAAATCTGTTATTACTTATGAAAATTCTCATTTATAAGCTTAAAAATGAAGGACAAGAGTTTTGCTGAACATTAAGGACTTTTCTTGTTTCTTTTCGTCTGTATATTTAATGTCAATCGGCTACTTGTTCTGGGCATCACCGATGTGATCAGAGAATGGGATATCACCCAAGTCTGCGCAGACTGGATTTACTCAGGATACTGATGTTCATGTGTCTGTGTTGCATTTATTATTTTCTTTGTTTCTGTTTATTTTGTTTACTAGATACAAGCTTATAAAATTCCTTCATAAAACCTTCATCTCCAGGTACTTTCCTTTTTTTAACCTATGTATAGCTTCTTGAAATTTGAGGAATGAAACATCCCTCTCTCTCTAGATTATCTCTTTCCTAGGCTTTCAATAACACCCCCCATATACTTATATGTTTCTACTCTCCTCCATTATTGTTTTCCACATGCAATGACTTGCACATCCATCTATAGAAACCCTCTGTCAAAGTCGTACCTCCTTCCCTATCACATTCTACCATGTCCTCATATGAGCTTAATCCTGACATCTGACACATTTCCCTTTTCTATTTTAGTTTCCATGCTAATAACCTCCCAGAATTGTCTGTTTGCACCCACCAAAAATATTGCCTGCAGACAAAATCTTTTTCAACTCCTGTGATTTCTAATTCAGCAATTTATGTTTTGAACCATACAAGCTTTTCTACATGCTCTGCTGTACTTTGTACGCTGCCTGTTAAACACTGCATCTCCTTCTCTATCTCTGTTTAGATATGGCAATTTGGCCATGATCTTTCCTTGTCACAAAAATTTCCAAACAAAACAAATGGTTAAAAAAGTGGGCACATATATTCTGTGTGCTGCTTGGAAGGGTAGTACAGAAGTCTAAGATTATGGCTTGTTAACAACATAAATTATTTGTGAGGTTGTGCCATTTGTTTAAAAGGACCGACCTCCTGGGTCACATGTTAGAAAAGACAATACACTTTTTTGACTTAGCTTTTTAATAAATGGAGACATTAAAGTGAGTGATTCAATCAGAAGTTATGTAAACTAATCAGAGGCAATAAAACTCAGGTATATATAGGGTATATATAGATACTAGAAAACTAGTGTGACTCTGGATTTTTTACTTGAGGAAGGTCACAAATCAAGATCATTTGATCATAATGTTAAATGTAACCATTTATAATAAGGTGGATACATTAGAAATGCTACCTGGGTTTGTTCATCCATTCATTAATTCATAATTTATTCACGCTTTCATTCTTTCCTCTATTAATTTGTGTGTGTGTGTGTGTGTGTGTGTGTGTGTGTGTGTGTGTGTGTGTGTGTGTTTCGGGGAAGAGGATAAAATTTAAAAGGTAATCAGAAGTGCCGAATTTATGAAAAGTAATGTGGAGGGGTTCTCTATAAAATAATTGCTGCAAAAAGTAATTTCTGTACCCATGAACTATCACATAGGTGGCAGTCTACTTAATGCCGTATGTTATAAGAGACCTTGGGACCCAGGTGGACAGTAGTCTCTCCTTTAATAATCACATCGCCACAGCAGTCAGGAAATCCTTCTATCTAGCACACCTCATCACAAAAGGGTTCTCATCCAGGAAAAAATAGGTCATTGTTCTCCTCTGCTTGTCACTCATTAGACCCATTATAGAGTACAATGCCCCTTTTGGTATGACCTCACAAGACATCTGCAGCAGCTGGAAAGGCCACAGAAGTACCTCACAAAAAGGATTACTGGCCTCAAATAGATCTCCTACACTGACCATCTCAAAAAACTCCAGCTTTACACTGTAGCATATCGCCTACTCCGAGGAGATCTCTGCCTAACATATAAAGCTATGTTAAACCCAGAGCTGTTGGACATGCTACACCTAAAAAATCCCAATCCCTCTGAGCTACATGCTCTAGGGACCTAAACCTTGTCACCACAATAAACAGGACATGCTGGAGGAATAGATTCCTGTCCCAGAGACTTCCTATACTTTGGAACAAGCTACCCATCTATGTCAAGCAGAGTTCCTCATTAGCACTCTTCCAGAAAAATCTTGATGAGTGGATGGGAAATAGGAAATACACCCCGGGGATAACTCCTGTGGCTCTCCTTGACAGGGGCACAGGAAAATAACTTTCTTGGGTGGCATAATCCAGGGAACCTTGTTGGGTAGGCTTACTTAGGCCCTTGAGTCGATAGCCTAGTACCTACCTATGAACCTATGAACCTACAAATGTAACTTTCCATGGCCAAAGATGTTAAGCATTTGGATATCACAACAACACTGTATGTATAAAAACACAACAATAAAAGGCAAATGATGTAAGCAAAGAAATGATGTGCCCTTTTGCCCTGAAAAAGACATACACGTAGAAGGCAGAGATTACTATTTTTTAAATCAGATGATTTTAAAATGCATATTTTCTTGTAGTAATAAGATCGAGTCATTTGCCCATGCTTTGCCTCTTTATTGGTTTCACCACCTAAAATTGTAAAGTATTTTATATTGTAAGTGGTCCTTAACTGAGCTAATTAAAAAAAAAAACATTGGCTAAAAGTATCATCCAGGAAAACCATTGATGTTTTAATTCAGAAAAATCTTAGTCAGCATGCACAATGGAATTCTAAGTCAATAACATAAATGCCTTCATAACTGAATACTTGCAGTAAACTTTTTTTTTTTTTTTTTTTTTTTTTTTGCTTAAGCACAGATGAAACCTTCAAACAGATCACTCCCATAGTTTCTTGTCAATGTGTGGGTATTATGTTATTATTATCTGAGCTTCTCTTCAAAAAACTATTCAGCATCCCATTTGCATTTCTGCTAAGGGGTCTCAATTTGCATTTTAATGTGGTAGTTATAATGATTAAAACTAGAATGCATGCTAGGCACCTGTATGCCAAACAGTCTGTGTGTCTAACATTATTTAAGTATGCTTCATTATGCTAACAGTATTGGAAATCAGCAGAAAAAAGTAAATTGGTACTACTTTCTTTAACAATCACAATACAAGGACTAGCTATAGCCTCATTATATGAGCTACAGTTATTATGTGTGTATCTTATATAGCAACAGTTTAAACTATTTGCTAATTATACCTGATAAGAATGCATGAGATTAAATGCTCATGCCTGCCTGAATATAAGCTTTTTGTACACTGTTCATTTTCTCCCTTATTAAGATATACAAAAAATAAGTAACATTATCTTTGCAACATTATCTTATTTGAAAATATGAAATGAAAATCTTACTTGATGTAATTTTACAAATAGAGTTAGGCACTCATGCACTTTAAACTACTAGATTCGACCTAAATGGATTTTAAGGTTCATATGTTCATAGGTATTAGCTAGGCTAGTTTTCCCTTAGGATCTTTGGAAGCCTAGCCATGCATTCCCAGTACATTTCTACCCCTAGCATTTTTTTAGTATGATAAACCCAGAACCCCTTTTGTGGGAATGGCAGACATTTTGTTACCACTGTCTGTAAGGGACAATGGTGACAATGGTGTCAATCCAGTGGTGATCTTAACACTTTCCCATCATGCAGGTTATGCTTGAATAGAGTAGGAGACAAACGTTTCTTTATATGGAAGTGGTATTCTTTGCAAGACATATTTATCCCTCAGGCATGCTCTGTTTAAGCTGCAGAGGAGTCTGAGAGCTTTTGAGATGGTGTTTTTGCCACTTTTGGACTTCTGGATGCATTGTAGACCTGAAAGGATGGAGTCAGCAGAGGCTCTGCAAATGAAGCAGAAATTACACCTCAGAAGCTTATAAGATACCCAAAAGAAGAACAGGGCTATTAGATGATCAGTACAGCTTTTGTGATTTTTGCCCTTGATTTTCTTAGTGAGAATGCACTATAGCTGCTCAGGTTGTGTGTGGACAGGTATATACTGCATGGGACATTATACTCAATGATCCATCTAATCAGTACAGAATACAGTGAAATGATCACTTCTAAGAACCTGTGAAATGAGAAATGACTTCTTTATAATAGTAGATACATGGTGATCAAATAACAGCTCATTGGCCACAGAGGTTTCAAGGCCCCTCGTTACCTGGTCAATTTTCAGGGGAGTATTATCAATTTGATAGTTGCAGGGAATGTCATGCTTGCAGAAGGGTACAATTACACATTTTTGGTGTTTAATTTTAGGGTGTGGCTTTAACACCATCTGTTTGGGAAATGCCTACAAGAAGGATCCTGGTATCTTCTGGAAAGTTTATGATGACACCAAATTTACAATCATTTGCAGACATTGTCAGCCATAAGCCCATAAAATTAGCTTTGACCAATGAGAAGTAGATGCCGTAAAGGAGCGGCCCAAGGTCCAAATTCTGTGGTACACCAGTAGTGACATGTCTTTTGTAGTAGGTAGATCATCCCTCCCTAATTTCTTGGGTTCTATTTGTGAGCCTTTTTGCTATCCAACAAGTTACATAGGGACAAACATTTAGCAGAATGAGTTTATCAGTTACGCTTGAATGGGGAATGTTGCCTTATACCTTTTTTGAGGTCTAGATATACAGTGTGTACAGATTTTTCCTCATCCAATGCTTCAATATTTTTTTTCAAACAAGTTAAGATCTGGCCTTTACAAAACTGGACTGGCACAAGTTAAGAGTTTCCAGGTTGCATATGTCCTTATTTATTAATGCCATTATGACTATTTCCACAGCATCACAGATGAGATTGTTAAGGTTTATAGGTCTATAGCTGTCCAAGTCAGTTAACAGCCTACCTTTTTGCAGGAATGACTGTTGCAGACCTTCATTTTTCTAATACAAAGCCCGATTGATATTGAAGAGCCTCTGTATGGGTTTGACAGGTTCTGTTTCAAGCTGACCAGTAAGCATCCTGGATTTTAACAGGCTCCATAGAAGCAGTGTTGTTGGCCTTGGAGCAAGCTTTGGAGACTTGTCCCTGGGAGAGGGGTGCTTGTATGAAATATGGGAGTGTGGATTGTGGGGGAGAAGTGCTAAATGTATCTGGTAGTTGACTGGCCATGTCCTTGGGATAAGAGTATGTGACATAGGGCCGGATTCAGGAAGGCTTACACGGAGTTCAAGAGTAGTGTAAGCCTCCGTGTAAGCCTCCCGATTCAGGAACAGCCCAAATCTCCATGTAAGAGACAGCTAACACGTCTCTTACATGGACAGGGCGTGGAAATGCTCAATACCTCATTTGCAGCTGAAAGATATGCAAATGAGTTATCTGAGCTATCCACGAAGCAGAAACCAGTCCGTGTAACGGACGTGTTAGCTGCAGAAATGTACTCAGCTGACAACTGAGTACATTTCTGCAAAATTAAAAACGGAGCTATGTCAGCTCCAAATAAAGGGTGCATTTGTGTCATTAAGCATGCCAATGGCCAAATATGTGGCCATTGGCATGAAAAAGTGTTGCAAAAATGTGTAATATAACTTTTTTTTTCCACGGGATTTTGAGGTTTAACTGCAGCGCACACCCGCACAAACGGGGTGCGCTACCTAAAACTGAAAACCGAAGCTTATAAGCCCACAATTGTGGGATTTATATATCACATGTAATGTCAATGGAGGGACTTGCAGACCAAAAACAATATGGCCTCTGTTTAGTGGTTGTCAAGGGGGGGAAGCTCCGTGTAAGACATGTAACTAGTCATTACTAGGCAATCCTATGTAAATGAGGGTTACAATACTGAATCACACTGCCACATAGGTAATGAGCACTTTCTGAGTAGTGTAAAAGTTAGAGAAGGGGGAGGAACAGAGTAAGAGGTAGGTGACATCAAGGGGGGGAAGGATAGATTCAAATGTACCAGATTGGAGGGCAATGTAAGGTGAAAAATTACAGACAGACTTCAGGGAGGGAGGTGTGTCCCAACAGAACACTAGGAAAATCAAGAAACTGAAGGCTTACGGTATCCCTACACTCAAAGTTTCTTGATATACGTGCATGCTCGCGTGTGCGAGCGTGTAAGGCAGGCTCAACATATGGGAGCGTGTTGCAAACCGTTTACAACGGTTTGCGCGAGCGTACACGTGTTTAAGGCAGTGTGCACGCGTTTTAACATGAATCAGCCTAGTTCATACCATGTAAGGATGTGTGCACGCGTGTAACACCGTGTAGGGATGTGTGCGCGCGTTTAAGTGACTGTGAGTGTGTTGCACATTGCTCCCCCTCAGGAAACAGAGAGGAAACAGGAAACAACTAAATTACAGGGAAACTGCCAGAGGATACTGCTGCAGTTAATTGTTTGAAACAATTGGAAGCAGGCAATTATGCAGGCAGACTAGAAGCCCAACCCAGCACTTAAAACACTCCAAAGAGCAGTGCAGGGTGTTTCTCACAAGAGATACTGCAAGAAAGTATGCTATCAGAATTGAAAACTGAAAAAGCTGAACTCAGAGCAGAAATGCTAGGGGCTGCCATAGCTGTTATAATCAGGCAAAGGTGAATTGCTGAGGGTGGTGTCAATGCAGATGCCGACAGACAACCCAGAGTGAGGAGAAGGAGAAGAGTATACAGGCCCAGGGTCACCTACCATGGGATACATGAGCTGGAGATAGTAGAGCACTAAAGAGTGGACAGAGACCTTCTGCAGCAGATTGTTGAGCTGTGCAGGCCACATCTCACACACAGAACCAACAGAGGGGAACCCATCCCAGTGGAAACCAAGGTATGTGTTGGCCTAAGAATACTAGCAACAGGTACCTTCCAGAGACCAACTGGTGATATGATGGGGATATCACAGGCATCAGCCTCCAGGGTACTGCACCAGTTCCTGGATGCCATGTCAGCACATGTCAGTGATCATATATATGTCCCTAATGACCGTGAGGTTGTGGCCAGCAATATGCGTCTCTTCCAGCAAATAGCAGGATACCCTGAGGTGCTGGGTGCAATAGACTGCACGCACGTACGCATCAAAGCACCAGCTGGTGAGCGGGGTAGAGTCTACATTAACCACAAGGGATACCCTCCATCAACTGCCAGGTCGTGTGTGATGCCCAGGGCATAATAATGAATGTGTGTGCTGGCTGCCCTGGGAGCTACCACGATTCCCACATCTGGCATCTGACGCAGCTGTACCAATCATTTGCCAGTGGGGACTTCCCACACGGACACCTAGTGGGGGATGCAGGTTATGCACTTGAGCCGTGGCTGATGACACCCATCAGAAATGCACACACACCTGAACAGGAACACCATAATGAGGCACACGCACAAACACGTAATGTCATAGAGCGTGTGTTTGGGCTGCTCAAGTCACGGTTCCGGTGTCTGGACACATCTGGTGGAGCCTTGCAGTACACACCAACTACATGTACCCAAATGGTCATGATATGTGCTATGCTACACAATATGATCCTGCGGAAACAGCTGCAGCAGGACCAGCACAGGGCTGGGCCTAACATCCCCCCACCATTGCCAAGGCCACCACAGGCAGAGGGTGACTCGGAGGAGGAACAACCTGACCTTGTCCCAGTAGGCAGAAGGAGGCATGCCCAGTATGCCCTGGCCTTGGCAAAGAGGCAATGCATAGCACATACACTTGGTCAGTAGGAACACTGGGACTGATACCCGCTCTGACTCACTCATATAGTAACAGGGATGCCTAACATGACACAACCTGCTTCCAAACATGTACATGGAGTGTAGTATGTGCATCCGACAGAGGCAGCCCTGCAGCACCACCTGAGGCATGAATGCCATGTGTTAAGTAATGTAATACCATGTACCATATGCACACCTGAGGACCCGACTAACATCCACCCACACCAATCATAAACCACAAAAAACACAAACCTCCCTCATAGGTACCACAAGCGATAGTAACCTAGATGTAATGCTACCCAATGCCAGAAGTATAAATGCATGCAGTGTAAACGCACACAGTATAGAGAATGTAGATATCAGTGCTGTAATAGAAAACAGGGTCAAAGCCCTCAGCAGCACCCTGACACTACCAGGTCACACCTCTGTCCTAATAGCAGGAACTACCCCAGGCCTACTCTGGCAATGTGAGTGTCAAACGAAGTATTACTGTCAACCTGGGTGCCCAGGACCCTAATAACCTCTTCTGTGCTTAGAGGATTGCCACCTAGATGGGAACTAGGGGTAACCCTGTTGTTCCCGAAGGGTATGACTATGCATTGTTTAGCGTTTAACATAAGGCCATGGCTCTGGCACCAGTTATCTGTGTCTATGAGACCCTTCTGAAGGATGTCTGTGTCAGATGGGTTTCCAATTATGCTTCCCAGTTTGCAGTCATCTTCAAACTTTGTCAGCCATAATCCTCCTGTGTTTGCTCGTACGTCTGAAAAGTAGATGCTGAACAAATGTGGGCCCAGGACTGAGCCCTGTGGGACACCACGTGTGACAGCTCTGGAATGTGACATGGCACCAGCAACTTTGACCCTGTGTGTTCCGTCACTTAGCCAGTTTGCAACCCATGCTGTGATGTATGGGTTCACAATTAAGCTGGTGATGTTTTCAATGATACCTGAGTGGGGTATTGTGTCAAAAGCCTTTGCCAGGTCAAGGTAGGCTGTGTGGACTGCCTTGCCCACGTCAATGGCCTGGGTGACTGTCCTGAAAAAGTCAACCAAGTTTAAAAGGCATGATCTGCCCTTGACAAAGCCAAACTGGATTGGATCCAACGTCTGCAAGTCCCCTATGTCTTCATTTATAATTCCCATTATGATCCTCTTCATAGCTTAGCAGAACAGGCTTGTCAAGCTGATGGGATGGTAGTTTCTGGGGTTGGTGGAGGCACCTCCTTTGTGAAGTGGGTCCACCATTGCTGTTTGCCACTCCTTGGGCACATATCCTGAGGTGAGGCTAAGATTAAACAGCTGCCCTAACTGTGGGTGTAATTACTCATTGAGTTCATGGAGCACACAACTGGGGACACCATCTGGTCCCATGGATAAAGTGTTTTCCGCCTTGGATAGAGCAGTTCCCACCCCAGCATTGGAGATGTTTGGGGGGCTACAATCCTCTGGTGTAGATACCCCTCCAGTTGGGGGGAGGGGGGTGGAGAAATCTGCACTGGACCTGTCAGCCAGTATGTTGGCAATGTCTGTAGGTTCAGTGATATTTACATCATTCCGAACTAATTCTGAGCATATCTGGGAGTTCCCTCCCAGGTTTCAAACATAGGTAAAAAAGGCCTCATGATTGTCCCTTGAGTCCTGAGTGTGTTTACTCTCAAAACTCACCTCGGATGATTGTATGGGGGAACCCAGTGTTGTACTCACAATGAGCAGGGGTGTCCTCCCTTCTACGGATTACGCTCTATCTTGTAGTAGCTCCTTCCTTGTTTTTTAGAGCTTGTTTATGGCTAGGGTCCACCAGACTGGATGCTTGCCTGTGGTACAAAGAGTCTTTGTTTTGTTTGGGATTGCCTGATCCATGCAGTCCTGGAGGTGCTGGTAGAAGGCATGTGTAAGTGATACAGTGGCATGGGTAATGGTGTCCGCTGCCTTGGGGGCCTTGAACGAGACCACACCAGTCCTTAGAAATGTGAAGTCGGCATTTGAGAAGGTCGTCACTGTTTGTTTTTCTATCTGGGGTGTGGGTGGGATGTGGACTCCCACTGAGATTAGTCCATGATCTGATCTCACCAATGATGGGTATACTTCTGGTGTTGAACAGTGTGAACCCATGTTCGTGATGAGTTCTAGTATGTTGCCTCCACTTGTGGGGATTGGGACCAGTTGTTCCATGGCATTTGAGTGTATGAACTCTTGGAACCTTTGTGTTAGAGTGTTGTGGCTTGATTAGTGATCCCAGTCTATATGTGGATAGTTGGAATCACCCAGTAGGATGGTGTTTGGAGATACATTTATCCCCTTCAGTGTTTGCAGGACAGCTGTGTGAGGTACCTGAGTTTGAGAGGGTGGCATGTAACATGCTACAAACTGCAGAGCAGTCTTGCCTATGGTCACTGGCACCTGGATGGTCTCCGATGCATCGTGTGTTGCCACCAACCATGAGGTGAGGGTGTCCTTGATGAATATGGACACCCACCCTCCTTTCTTGGTGTTGTCCGGATTCTGGTGCCGGAACACATGATATGAGGAACACCCGATAGTGCCGGGGTGCTGTCAGAAGCTGTGAACTAGGTTTCAGGCACAGCACAGACATCAATGTGCTACATACTGAGAAGGGCATAGAGTGTGTGCAGCTTGAGGTTGAGACCTCTGGCATTGAGCAGAATTACCCTTAGTGTCCTTCCTTTACTGTGTTCTAGGGTGGTAGGTGTAGAATCTGAATCTTGCATAAAAAAGGCACAATGGGGGTGGCAAGAGCATCAGCCGAAATCCGGAAGCCCAGGGGTGACAGGTGCAAGCCGTCCCTTGCAAATCAGCGTGGCCTGTCCAGCATGTCATCCCAGGCAGACAGACATTGGACCCCCTTTGAATGACACCATAGTTTAAGCAAATTATTACAGCTGATCATCTTGTCTCTGTTTATGTGGCATCATACTTGGTGAAGGTAGGATACTGCTGAAGGTCAGGGTCATACCTGCCTGGCCTACATAATCAGAGGGATCCTCTATGTCTCTTACCATGTAGTCCAGGGAGGTACATCTCAGGTCGTTCACACCAGCATGGATAATGACTGGGTCAGACTTGTACTTGCAGTTGAGTGACCTGAGTGCTTGCATTATGTGGTGGATTCCAGTGCCCGATAGGCAGCGTACTGTGACCTCCTCCGTACTTGATCTGGTGAGCGGGACGTCAGTGTGTCTGACTATGGAGTCACCTATGACAAGTGTGTCTGGCAGTGTGTTCGGCCTTAAGGGCTGTGACTGTTTGGCACACCGACTCTGTGGTCAATGTGTAGCATGTGCTGTGCTCTGTGGAGGCAGTTGTGTGAGTGTCTGCTGTGGTAGCCACTGCCGGTTTGGTAGAATTCTGATGAGAGCCTCCGAGTATGTCTCTGTGTGTCTATGTGTATGATCTTACATTGTGATAGTGCCATGTGAGACTGGATTTGTGAAGTGTGTGGTTACCTTCACCTTCTCCCTGGTCTTGCTAGTCCTATGTTGAGAGAGCTCAGCCTCCACTTTGGCTATATAGTTGCATCTCTCACATGTATGTGTGTTTTATGGGAGAAGGAGAGGGTTGTCAGTGTACATGAGGCAAGTGTAACATTGCCTCAATATTCCCAGGTTCACCAGCTGAGCAGGAGAGGACACTAGCAACTGATCCCTAGACATGCTAGAAGGAATAGACAAAACAATGTTGGAATACAGGGAGATATCAAGCCCCCCAAACCACATCATAGTGCTTGACTGACAATACCTACACATACACCAGTGTTTCATAGTGTCATAGTTTACTACTAGGCTATCTGCCCTAGTGCATGTGTAAGCCTAGCCATAGTGATGTGGCTATTGCCACCCCTTATAGTGGTAATAAGTGTACAGAAAAGATTCCGAATATTGTGCCTCTGACGTAGTAGTGACACATTATGACCCCTTACGTAATTGAATAACATGACTGTGCCTCTGTCTAGTCTGTGCCTCTGTCTCATATGCAGTTGTCCAGATGTCTCCTGAAGAGAGTCAGTGAGGGACTCTGTCAAACATGAACTGGGATACTCTGCTAGAGTGTGAGATGCCTCTGAGTTATGACTCTGTCCCTCCAGCATGTCCTATACATGTATGTGCTGAGGTTCAAATCCTCAGCTCTCATGGCTCTGGTGGATTTGGATTGCTTGCAGTGGAGCATGTCCACCAAAACCTGATTGGACATGGTCCTGTATGGCAGGCGTAGGTCACCTGTAAGTATGTGGTATGACACTGAATAAAGCTGGATTTCCTCTATTCTGGAAGCATATGACATGTGTTGAAGAACCCTGATCTTCATGGTAGGCACTATTGTGGTCTCTCCAGCTGTTGCAACTGCTGAGTGAGGTACATACCATATGGGTCTTTGTATTCCATCATGGGCCTGATAAGGGAGAAGGATAGTGGAACAATGACCTCCTATGATCTTGATGGAAAATCCTCCATGATAAGGTGGGCAAGATAGAAAGTCTTCCTAACCACTTTGGTAACAGGGGTGTCAAAAGAGATGTCACTATCTACATGTGTCCCCAGGTGTCTGATTTGTTTCCTGTGCTCAGTGGGTTGCTGTCTATGTATTGATCTGTGGGTACTTTGTTCCTCCCAAAGGGGATGAATACACATCAGTTGCAATCAGTTTCAGGCCATCCTTCTGGCACCAGCTATCCGCCTTTGTGACGGCAGTCTGTAGGATGTGTGTGCCGGCTGATGTATGCACTATGGTGCCTAGGTTGCAGTCATCTGTAAACTTTGTCAGCCACAACCCCCCTATGTTTGCTTTCACATCTGAAAGGTAAATACCAATTAAGAGGGGTCCCAGGACACATCCTTGTGGGACACCACCTGTGACTGGTTTCGAATCTGACAAGGCACCTGCAATGTTGACTTTATGGGTTCTGTTTCTTAGCCATTTTGCAACCTATCCTGTGACATATGCTGTTATATGTCAGCTGTTGAGCTTGGCTATGATGCCTGAGTGGGGTATTGTGTCACAGGCCTTAGCCAAGTGCAGGTAGGCTGTGTGGACTGTGTAGCCCTCATCGATGGCCCTACTGACAGTTTCATAGTAGTCAACTAGGTGCAAAAGGCAGGATCTGCCCTGTACAAAGCTGAACTGGGTGGGAACAAGGGTCCGTAGGTCAGCAATGTGTCTGTGTAAGAGCTCCATAATGACTCTTCCCATAGCTTTGCAGACAAGGCTGGTTAAGCTTGTGTGGTGGTAGTTGCCATGGTCTGTGTAGGCATCTCCTTTGTGGAGTGGGACCACTGTTGCTGTATGCCAGTGTTCAGGTACATATCCTGTAGCAAGTCTAAGGTTAAATAGCAGTTGTATATACCGGTCCAGCTCCTTCTGGAGTTCACATAGCATGCAACCGGGGATACCAGCAGGTCCCATTGATGCTGTGTACTTGTCTTTGCTGAGTGCGGCTCTCACATGGACATCCAAGATGACAGTGAGGTTACATACAGCAGTGATAACTATCTTATTTTGGGGGTGAGGGAGTGGGTAAATCACACTGAAGCTGTCCACCGGAATGTTGCCAATATCTGTCAGGTCACTGGAATATATGTTGTTGTGTACCAACTCTGAGCATATCTGAGGGTTCCCAACCAGGTGTCTGACATAACTGAAGAAAGCAGTGTGGTTACCTTCATTGTCTTTGGTGATTTATGTCCCCAAGTTGACCTTGCATGTCTTTATGAGATAATGTAGATTTCTACTAGTGCTGATCACAGCTGTCTTCCCTTCTGGAGATGTAGCTCTGTCTTGCATTAGTAACCCTCATCTGTCATACAGTTTGTTTATGGCTGGGGTCCACCAGACAGGCCACTTCCCTTTGTGGAGAGGGTCCTGTTTTTATTTGTGATTGCATGGTCCATGCTTTCTGACATGTAGCTAAGGGGAGGTCATCGTGGTTCTGCAGTTATCTTTCATCAGCATTAGAAATGACCACAACAGCCCCTGTAGGGTTTACCTCATGCAGACACATCCAGCACCTGTAAAGTCCACAACAGTACCTCACCAGGAGTATGAAAGAGCTGGAACACATGTAATGTGTCGCCTGATTAAACAGAGTGCAGCTCCACACACTGCCATGCTGTCCACCCAGATGCAAGCTGTGCCTGATGTAGAAAGCCATGTCCAAGCTGGAATCAATGCACATGCTGCACCTTGTACAATCTGAATGGCAGGGAGCTATGCACATGAGGGACCTGAACCCCAGCACTGACATACATAGGACAGGCTGTACTGCATTATCCATAACACAGAAGCCACCCCACGCATGAGTACACTACCAGTACAGGTTGTATGTAGAGACACTTGTTGATTCCCCTCAACAGGAATCCTAATGAGTGGATGGGAGATGGGAGGTTTACCCTGGGTATCAATGTTATGTCACAGGTAGACAGAGGCACAGTATACTAAACAAGACATATGTCATGGCAAACTACACTTACAATGTGTTGACGGACAAACACACTCTCCGACTAGCATTAGAAATGGCCTAGGGCACACCGGTAGTGTTCGCCAATGTACACCCATGTTTTGGAATACACTACTGATGTTGGATGAGGCTGTTGTAAGTAGTTCACATCTGAACATAATGCAACATGGTCAGATAGGTTCATAAGTACATAGGTTTATACTAGGCTATCTTCCCTAAGGCAGGTATAAGCCTAGCACAGAGTTTGTTGGTGTACACCACCCCTTATACGGAAACAGTACTGTGCCCATTATTTTGTCATGCCTCTCTCCAGCAGTGACACAGTGACAATCCCCGGGTGAAACGTATGACCTTCCATCCACAGGTCAAGATACCTCTTGAACACAGCCAGCAAGGTGCTCTGCCTCACATGGACCGGGATTGTATTCCACAGCATAGGGAGTCTCCGGGTGATAACTCCATCCCTCAAACATGTCCAACATACATCCCTGCTAAGGTGTAAGTCACATGCACTAGTGGTTAAGGTGGATCTGCCTATTCTGAGGTGGAGCATGTCCACTAATCCCTGTTTGGACATGGCCTTGCATGTCAGGCACATGTCACCTCTAAGCAGACGGTATGTGAGTGAATAGAGTGGGAGTGTCTTCAATCTGGCAGCATATGACAGCTGTTGGGGTTCCTTGATCCTTTAGGTGGGGGACATTCAGGGTGTCTCCAATTGCTGCAGATGCTGGGTGAGATACATCTAGAATAGGGCAGTCTACTTGATCACCGGTCTGATAAGTGAAGAGTACAGGGGAACAATGACCCACTAGATCTGGACGTGAATCCCATCCTGATCAGGTGGGCAATGTAGAAGGTCTGTCTAGCCACTTTAGCAACATGAGTGTCAGAAGAATGGCGACTGTCAACCTGGGTCCCCAGATCCATGATAACCTCCTCTGTGCTTAGAGGATTGCCACCTATATGGTAGCGTGGGGTTACCTTGCCTTTCCTGAAGGGTATGTCTACACATGTTGTGCACTTTGACTTCAGGCCATGGCTCTGGCACCAGCTATCAGTTACCGTGAGTCCCTTCTGAAGGATATCCGTGTCTGATGCACTGTCCACTATGGCACCCAGTGCGCAGTCATCTGCAAACATTGTCAGCCAAAGTCCTCCCATGTTGGCCTGTACTTCTGGGAAGTACATGACAAACAATAGGGGGCCAAGGACTGAGCCCTGTGTGACACCACCTGTGACCAGCCTGGAGTCTAACATAGTGCCAGCAACTCTAACCCTGTGGGTCCTGTCCTTAAGCCAGTTTGCAACCCATCTTGTGACATATGGGTTTACATTTCAGTTGTTAGGGTTTTCCACAATACCTGAGTGGGGTATTGTGTTGAAAGTGTTTGCAAGGCCAAGGTAGGCTGTATGGACTGCCTTTCCCCAACAATGGCCTAAGTGACCATTTTGAAGATGTCAACCCAGTACAAAAGGCATGATCTGCCCTTGACCAAGCCAAAATGGGATGGGTACAATGTCTGCATGTCCCTATATCTTTGTTTATGAGCTCAATTATGATCCTCTCCATAGCTTTGCAGACTAGACTTGTTAAGCTTATGGGGCAGTAATTACCATGGTCTGTAGAGGCACCGCCTTTGTGCAGATGTGCACAACTGGACCCTAACCAGGCTGTTGTGCACACTATGGAAATGTAAAGCAGTGATAGGACTAAAGCCCAGGATACTGACCACCACGGTGAAAGTACTGAACCACTACACTATACAGTACTACAGTGTTAGGTCAGTATGAACGGATGTTGACAATTGTGTGCAAAGAATCCCATGCAAAACCTGCAGGCACAGTATACTCCCTGTTGTGTTCACACAAAAAGCATTTGGACAGTAACTACACAACATGGCACAGAACACACAACCATAAACAAGAGGTATCTGTTGAAGGTCACACTCATCCACAAATGTGATGGGCTGCAGAGTTCAACATATGGAAAGCCCACACTGGGCATGCTCACACACTTAGATAAATGAGACATCTTTCACACAACATGCCATGGGAAGGCTGAACTGGGCATGCTCACACACTTGGTCCAAATGTTACTCCGAGCAACTGTGAAAACACACCAGAGGATGCTCATTCCCCTTTATAGACACTGATCATGTAAGCACCCTATAAGTATATCAGGAGAAAAGGAATCTCAGTAATCCGAATAGCACGCTCCGCTAATGCGTCCATCTCAAGTGTCATAACATAGTTAGGTAGGGGTTTGAATTCAGCAAGTGGCAAGTGTGTGTGAAGGGGGATAAGTGTGTATGAAAGAAACATCCCTTTTGGCAACTGGGAAAACACACCACAGGATGCTCATTCCACTTTCTAAACTCTGATGATGTCAGCACCCTATAAGTATATCAGGGGAAAGGAAATCTCTGAGTAATGCGAATAGCGCGCTGTGCTAATGCATCCGTCTCTAGTGTCATAACATAGTTAAATAGGGGTTTGAATCCGGCAGTGTGTGTGAAGGCAGATAAGTGTGTATGAAAAGGACATCCCTTTTGGCAACTGGGAAAACACACCACAGGATGCTCATTCCACTTTCTAAACTCTGATGATGTCAGCACCCCATAAGTATATCAGGGGAAAGGAAACCTCCCAGTAATGCGAATAGCGCGCTGTGCTAATGTGTCCGTCTTTAGTGTCATAACATAGTTAGATAGGGGTTTGAATCCAGCAAGTGGCAAGTGTGTGTGTATGAAAAAGACATCCCTTTTGGCAACTGGGAAAACACACCACAGGATGCTCATTCCACTTTCTAAACTCTGATGATGTCAGCACCCTATAAGTATATCAGGGGAAAGGAAACCTCCCAGTAATGCGAATAGCGCACTGCGCTAATGCGTCCGTCTCTAGTGTTATAACACAGTTAAGTAGGGGTTTGAATGTGGCAAGTGTGTGTGAAGGAGGGTAAGTGTGTATGAAAACGACATCCCTTTTGGCAACTGGGAAAACACACCACAGGATGCTCATTCCACTTTCTAAACTCTGATGATGTCAGCACCCTATAAGTATATCAGGGGAAAAGAAACCTCTCAGTAATGCAAATAGCACGCTGCCCTAATGTGCCCGTCTTTAGTGTCATAACATAGTTAGGGAGGGGTTTGAATCCAACAAGTGGCAAGTGTGTGTGAAGAGGGGTAAGTGTGTATGAAAAGGACCTCCCTTTTGGCAACTGGGAAAACACACCACAGGATGCTCATTCCACTTTCTAAACTCTGATGATGTCAGCACCCTATAAGTATATCAGGGGAAAGGAAATCTCCCAGTAATGCGAATAGCGCGCTGTGCTAATGCGTCTGTCTCTAGTTTCATAACATAGTTAGGTAGGGATTTGGATCCAGCAAGTGTGTGTGTAGGAGGGGGTATGTATGTATGTATGTATGAATAAAATCCCCCTTTTGGCAACTGGGAAAACACACTACAGGATGCACATACCCCTTTCTAAACGATATCACAATTATGTATGGCTTTTGAGTACAGACATGCCACGTGTTTTGCCCACACAGAATGTCCATGTGTGCGGGTTGTCCCTCACAATAATGCATGACATTGATGAAACCAGTTATGGCAATGCACACATGATGTATGTGTGTGCCAAATACACATATGTACCTGTGACCTTCAATAGTTGCCATGTGTGATGCCTGACACATGTGAATACATGGTATTTGCACAGGGTAACATTATGACTGTGGTCTTCTGTGCAGGTGCTGCATGTGGGATGTGTATATACAGTGTGAGATGTAGATGCTATCAGCCTAGTAGTGAGGGATACACACACACCTGGTCTGGGGCATATAGTCTACATGTTGCTGATGTACAGGTGCTGCATGTTTTCACCTGTTGTGGGAGTGGTAAGACGTTACTCCACAGCAATGCAGTGACAGCATGCTAAGAACCATTCAGCCAGGGTGTCATAGCTGCACTAATTCATTAGCATTCAGTAATATGTCAGAATCCCTGGTGAGGGTCTGATGCCAACCAAGGTCAGGGGTCTACCAGCCTGTGTCACTTGCTCAGTGATCCCTTCCATGTTCCCTATCATGTATCCCAGTGAGGGACATCCCACATCAGCTGTGGTGGCATGGACAATGACTGAGTCATATGTGTCCATGCATCTGACTGACCTGTATGTTTGTGTTATGTGGTGGATCACAGTGCTCCATGAGCATATCACTGTGACCTACACATTGTCCAGCCTGGTGAGCATGTTCTCACTGTACTGGACAATAAGGGTACCTAACACAACTGCGGCAGTAGTGTTGTATAGCTGTACAGACTGTGCTTGTTTGACACACAGGATTTGTGTGCTATGTGTTATGAGTGCTGTGTGCAGGCCTAATGTATGCCTGTGTGCCAGCTGCAGAGATGTCTGCCAGTCATGCAGGATGCTATCCTTAGGCTCCACAACTGACCTGGTGTGTTTCCATGCTTGTATTGCTGTCCGTGTAGGTCCACATCAGATTGGTATTGCTGTCACTGTAGTATTTCATACCACCAGACAGGTTATGCCAGTACTGGGTTCAGAGTGCTTAGTCCACAGTTCGGCCATGTGTTTCCATCTCATACATGTGTTGTACATCCATGGGCAGGGGATAGGGTTGACTGTGTACATGTGGCAGCTGTGACAGTACTACATGACACACATATCCCACAACTGTACCATAGAGGTGACTGACAACTGACCATTACACATGCTACCATAGTATTGAGATTGCATTGGTGAGTAACAGCTCATAGGGCCAATGGTGAACAAGATACATAGGTCCATAGGTTCATACAGGGATGTCTGCCCAGGGCATGTATCCCCCTATGCAGAATGTGTGTGGCTTTCAACATGCATTGTAAATCTGTCTTGCTATGCCCTTTTCCAAGGTTAGTATACTGTGCCTCTGTCTCACAGTGACACATAAGTGATACCCAGGGTAACCCTACGAAGTCACATCCAGTCATTAATATCACTCTTGAAGACAGTCACTGAGTCAGTCTGCCTAACCTCTATTGGGATAATATTCAAGAATGAAGGGAGCCTCCAGAGTTGTGAATGTGCCCCTCCAGCATGTCCTATGCATATCACTCCTGAGGTTCAAGTCATTCCAGCATGTATGCTGATGGGATCTGGATATTCTGAGGTGCAGCATGGCCATTAAGTGAGGGTTTGACATGGCTTTATATGTCAGGCACAGATTGCCTATGAACAGGCAGTATGCCACCAAGTATGGTTTGCAGTCCCCTGCGACTTGCTCAGCCACAGTACTTCCATGTTGGGCTGTACCTATGGTAAATATATGATGAACATGAGAGCTCCCAGGGCTGAGCCTTGTGGGACACCACTTGTACCAGGTTGGAGGCTGACATGGCTCAGGCAAGTCTAGCCATGTGTGTTCTGCCCTTGAGCCAGTGTGCAATAACCATAGTGACATAGGGGTTAATATGTACACTGGTGAGCTTCCCTATAATGCACAAGTGGGGTATTGTATCAAAGGCTTATGCAAGGTCCAGGTAGGCTGTGTAGACCTCCTTCCCCTTGACAGTGGTCTTGGTGACTGTTACAAAGAAATCAAACAGGTTTGAGAGGCAGGATCTGCCATCAACAAAGCCAAACTGTGTATGGTGACATGTCTGTAGGTACACAATATTTAGATATGTGAGGTTCATGTTGATCCTTGCCATAGTTTTGCAGACAAAGCTAGTCAGACATATGGGGCGAATAGTGTCCAGGATCCGTGAAGGCACCACCTGAATGTAGAGGGACCACTGTTGCTGTACGCCACTCTCTGGCCACATAACGTGTAGTAAGTCCGGGATTGAACAGTGGTGTTATGTCTGTGTGTAGCTCTTCTTGTGGTTCATGTAGGACACATCCTGGGACACTGTCTGGTCCCATTGATGCAGTGTTTATTGCTTTGGGAAGGGCATCTCTTACCTGAGCATCTGTGATGTCAGGGGGGGCGGCACTCTGCCGCAAGACATATTTGCCCTTTTGGTGTGGTGGGGGGGAGAAGGCAGCAGTGAACCTGTCCTCTAGGATGATGGCAATGTCTGTGTGTTTTGTATTTGTGTGACATCTTGGATTACCTCTGAGCATGTCTGGGTAGTACCACCCAGGTTCCTAACATAACTACAGACAGCCTTGTGATTATCCTCAGTGGCTTGTGGAATCTTCTCTCAAAGATGGCCTTAGACAATTGTATGGGTGCCTGTAGTTGTCTTCCAATAACCATCTGTGGTGCCTTCACATTTTGGGAGGTTGTTGTAACGTGGTGGCGTCATCCTTCTATTGTATAGTGTGTTTATGGCTCGTGTCCGGCACCCAGGACATCTGCCTTTGGAGAATTGGGTCATGCTTTCATATGTGGTGTCATGATCCATGCCTTCCAGAATGTGTCCATAGAATGCCTTTATACAGGTATCTGCAGTCTGGTCCATATTTCCAACAGGCCTGGGGCCTTTGAAGGTTTCCACATCATTTATGAGGGGTGTGAACTTGCTTGACATGAGCTGTTGACAGACGTGCCGCCCCCCAGACAGAGCAAGGTGAGGGTCACATTTAGCTACCTGTCGGGTGATAGAATGTGCCACATAACACAGGCACACAGGTCACTCCATAGCAGGTACAACTATGAGGCAGTCATTGTCCATGCTGGGGCAAACAACCTGAGATGTACCTCCCTGGACCACATGAAAAGAGACACAGAGGAGCTCTTACAGCACCCTCTCAAACTCAGGAC
This sequence comes from Protopterus annectens, assembly GCF_019279795.1. Classification (NCBI taxonomy): domain Eukaryota; kingdom Metazoa; phylum Chordata; order Ceratodontiformes; family Protopteridae; genus Protopterus; species Protopterus annectens. Next base: position 123,387,680 of record NC_056736.1, on the reverse strand, counting down.
TCCCACACAGCCTTCATGCTGACACAGGAGAGTATAGACTTCTCTGCAAACACCATCATACTGGGTGACATCAGATACCCAAACATAGACTGCGAACATTACACAAGCCACGATACCCAAGCTCTAGGGTTCACATAGATCAGACATTCTTCAGCTATGGAACAGGTAACCAACCTTCCCACAAGAGGGGCAGATATACTAGACCTGATCATCACAAACATGAGTACCAAATGCTCACCACTGGGAGTATATCCCTCATTGTTGCAATCAAATCATATACAAATCACACTGGAGTACTGGATCCACCACATATGCAAACCTCAAACACATCGATGTGTGTGTGGGAAATGCCCCTATTAGCAGCTGTGACAGTACAGTACAGGATGCAGATCCCCCTTTTGAAACACTGATGATGTCAGGACTCTATAACTATATTACCTGTATTAATGTCCTCCAGTCATTTGCATAGCGCGCTCTGCTAATGCATTTTTCTCCCGTGTCATAACATAGTTAGGTAGGGGTTTGAATCCTGCAAAGGGAATGTATGTGTGTTAGTATGAGTGGGGTTTATGTGTGTGCACTATGCTGGGAGGGATAAGTGCCTTTTGCCAACTGGGAGAACACACTACAGGGTGCACATCCCTCATCCTACACACAGATGATGTCAGCACCCTCTAAGTACAGCATTAGAAAGAATTTCCACAGCTACTGCATATAGCGCACTCTGCTAATGTGTCTGTTTCTACTGACATAACACAGTTAGGTATGGGTTTGAATCTTGCAAATGGAAAGTATGTGTTTTACTGTGGGTGGGGTTAGTGTGTGTGCACAATGATGGGCATGGGATGTGGCTTTTGCCACATGGGGCTATGCACTGCAGGGTGCTCATTACCCTTAACAAGCAGTGATGTTGACAGCACCCTATACAAACAAAACTACAAAAGAGAAGGTGGTGGCACCAATAACACATGTAAGGTAACACTTTTTCAAGTAATGTCCACAAAACAAAGTAGGATAATCAAACAATTCTTTCATTCTATACAAACAACATGACAACAGACAACTGCCAGTACTCAGTATAGTGTTACATGCTACTGTAACACGCACATGTACCAGAATTTACCTAGATAGTGTTTTGAAGCCTGTATGTGGCAAGTGTGTGGATGTGGGAAGTGTCTGTGTGTGCATTTCCGTATGGGAAACATGTTTGATGTGGCAATCAGGGCACCACAGCACCTGATGCACATTACATCTTTGAACTGATGAGGTTGCCTGCACCCTGTGAGTACAGGTAGAGAAGAGGAAGTGAGTAGTAAACAACATAGTGCACTTCTCAAATGTGTACCTGTCATGTATCGACAGCTACTCATGTAGGGTAATAAATTATGGGAATGGCAGGTGAGCGTGTGCATGTGTGTGGGTAGCAGGGTGTGTATAAATGCATGTGTGACAGAACAGATACATATAGCTGAATCTACATAACAGCACATGATGCGCATTCCCATGGTCAATGTTAGCATGTGATGGTGTGCAGCTGGTACACTTTGGTAAGTAGTATGGGTGCAGATAACAATTGAGGACATTCATACAGTTACTGCAGCAGGACTGCAGGGATATAGACACAATCATACTGGAACACTGAACAGTTACAAACATGTTACTACTTATACACATCTATGTAGTCACCCTGTGCATCAGCAATGTGTATACCTTTTCCTGCACCAATGTTGTAGTATGCAGGAGGTGGCACAGTGTCATCATATGCACAGGGTGTGGGTTAGGTATGCCCAAGCCAGCCACTGGTGACACCAATTGACATGTGTGTGTATGTGTGTTTGTGAGGGGCAGCAGTACAGGGTGGACCAGTGTTGGTGCAGTGTGTGTGTGTATGTGTTTGCCCTAGGTGTTAGGTTTCTGCATGTGTGTATGCACGCACACAGTCACACATAATGGCTGCCATGTACAGGGTTTTGTGGACAGCCACAGACTGCACCTGTCAGGTCATCCAGATCAGTGTCTGTGGGCACGGACATGGTACCTGTGCCTGGCAGGGGTGCTACGGGCCGTATCCAGTACTAACCCAGACTGGGTACTGTCATCAGAAGCAGGGGTGTGCTGACTGGACACAGTTCCCTGTTGGGACTGTCCAGAGCCACGTGCACGTGGTCTCCTGGGGCGTCCTGATGACAGCACAGACCCAGCATTGCTGGGGCTGGTGCTGGCACTTGAGGTGCATGAGTGGGCATGTTGTCGTCCGCGGCCACTGCCAGCTGGTGCTGTTGCTGGCATACGGCCACGTCGACGTCGCAAACACACACCATCGCCCTGGCCCATGGACATCTGGTTGTGGAGCAGCTGTTCTATGCCCCCACAACGTCTGTCAATGACATCTGTGAGGTTACAGATAGCATTCGCAACGTCACGCATGCCGTCTGTCATGGCTGTGCGACATGCTCTCAGCTCCCTCAGACCCTGTCTGGTGTACCTTTCCATACGTGCCTGTGCCTGCATGACAGTTCTGAACATAGTGGAGGTTGACATACCTCCTTGGGCACGTCGGCCAGAGGCAGTACGGCCACTGATGCCCCCACGAGAACCCATGGGCGACTGTCTGTGTAGTACCATTGGAGGACCCTGCTCATGGCTGCCTTGTGGGGATGCATGTACCACAGGTACCACATTAAATCTGTAGAACCAAAGACGAGTGTAACACAAAACCATGGTTTTGTGTTACAGGTACCACATTACCCTGATCTATGCCCACTGCAGACTGTCCATCACCTAGGGACAATGGGGACAAAGGATGTAACGGCAGGATGACTGTGCGCATTGACGGGGTTGACAGCTGTGTACTGTCAATTGGCTGACCAATGGTAGACCAAGACACACCTTCCTGCACCATTACAGACATTTCATCATCATCAGTACCTGGGGCACAAGATTCAGGTTCCCTGCTGCAGGTCACCAGAGCAGCACCAGAACCTACGGGAGAAAAACAGGGAACACAGATTACAGTCCCAACACATATTTGACAGAGATGCACTTCAATACTAATGCCCACATTCAGAAATGGACACATGCACTCATGGACACTAACACACATGCACATATGGGCACAGGCACACTCGCACACATGCACACCCCACAGTAAACACACACATCAGTACCGTGTTACACTACTCTTAATTTAGTACAACTGGTATTACAGTTATTATTAACACACTCACCAGCATGTCTACTACAGCGTTACACTACTCTTACTAGTATTATAAATTGTTTATCAGGTAATGTTAAGAACACTCACCAGCATGTATGGCCTGCCTCGTTGCTAGATGGGAGGGACCTGGAAGTGTGAAGAGAGTAATGTCAGTGGGCACACGTGTGCCATTTGTTTTGCACATGATACAGTACAGTAGTACACTAGTTCCCTTATACACATCAGCTGCTCATAATGTCTGTATCACACATGCACAATTACATATCATGATGACATATACATACCACATGCACACCTTATGCGTGCATGAAGTAACAGTGTACAGAACGGTCATATGTACATACCAGGAGTTAACTCTAATCTCACCCTTTCCTCTCTTCAGACGACAACTCAAACTGTACTTCCAGAACCACTGGCTTTGTTCTTGTTGGACTCCAGGCTAATGTCCATCTCCCCACCCTCTCTTTACCTTTAACCCCCTCATTGTGCATAGAAACTAGCTTCTACCCTGTTTCTTTCACCTTGATGTCCTTCTATGCTCAGACCTACTTCTCCCATCCCTCCCACCTCCTCTTGACTGTCTTCCTTCTTTTCCTCACTTCCCTTCTTGACCCCTGCCTCTTCCCTATTATTTTATCTTTCATACTCCTTCTACTTCTCTACCCTTCTGAGTCCTAAGTATTATCTATATGGATCTTGCCTTATTGCATAACCATTATGCTTTAGGTAGAATTGCTTTGAAACCAACAGTACATTGTGTATGACTCTAAACTGTTTGAGTTCCTTAAATGTATGTTGATTTAATTAACAGGCTGGTGTATATTTCTATTCTGTTGGCTGTCTGTATTAACAACTTGTCTGTCTGCCTTTATTATGTTATGTGTGGAGCTTTTCTCCCCAGGCCTCTACTGAAAGTGGACATATATCCAGCTAGACTATCTTGGTCAACAAATGTAACAGTAATAACAATAAATAAATATGACATCTTACCTGCAGGCTCGGTGTCTTGCTGCTATGTGGATCCAACCTCCATCATGATGCATGACTGCTGTTGTTGTTCTGGGGCTGGATCCAGAACACTTAGCAGTAGCCCCTCCTGTCTGGTGAGGGGGGGATGTGTGGCCACCCCCCCACCTGTGGCAACCTGTTGCCTGTGGATATCTGCAGCATGCTGGCGGACATTTCTAATCAAATCACTGCAGTGATGTCTCACCTGCTCATATGTCCTATTATGCATGCCAACATCATTTATCCTGCTAAGTAGGTTTTGCCACAGTGCAGACCTCTCCTGCTGATTCTGGGTGGTGCGTGAGAACAGGATGGCATAGTCACGCACCAGGCTCTGGTGAATCCCGTCATCTTCTGCAGCAGAATATGCTGGGTTCCTTTTTGGAGCCATGTCGATCTGAAAAGGTACACAAACAGGTTATCAGCATAGTATCTCAGCAATACATGGTACACATTCTATACAGGGAGTATTAAATTGTACTTATTACTGCTTGGTTGTAACTTGATTACAGTGCAGCTATCATTCTAAGTCATTTTGACTAAGCACTTGACCTTCAGGCCAGTTGTTTTACATTAGGGAGGTTTGTGGCAAGCGCTGTGGTGGCAGGACACATATCTTTCATCCATTGAATTTGGGAACTGCTGATTGAGGGCCCAGTGTACAAGTGTTTTAGTTTTGGTATAGGCAGTTGGCCTTCAGGCCAGTTATTTAACATTAACAAGGTTTGTGGTCTGCACTCGTATGTGACAATAGGCTGTACTCTGCCATTCATAGCTGGGGACATCTGGTTTCAGGTTTATAGTGCCTGCATATCTGAGCTGTAACTTACTGACATTGCTACCCCTTTTTTGCTGTAGCAAACACTACATCCAGGCCTCCTGGATCTACCTTTGTTTATATGCTTGTTATTTGTTAGCTTGTTATTTCACTGGTATGCTACTTCCACATAATACACAGCTTCTCAACACGTCTGTGACTCACTACTGATATCTGCATTGCTTACTGTACGTACTTCCATGTTACACATGACAGCAAGTGACTGCTTGTCATTGTTGCATTTACTTAATTGTGACACATTGCACTTAGGTTACCTGGCACTTGCTCACTGACGCTTTTATATCAGTCAGCAGTTGTAGGTAATATCAGTACACCCTCACTCCCCACTGGACCTTGTTTTCAATTATTACGGAATTCACAATAGTATTCTAGCATGTCCAGAGGTCAGTTGTCAGTTCCCTCCCCAGTCCAGCTGGTGAGTGTGGTACTCCAGAGACAATGTTAGAACAGCTAAATGTACACAGACAACCCCTCCTCCTAACAACAAATTCAAACTCATGTGAGTGATGCAACCATATACCAAACTGGAGGCTAGGCTCTGTCTACTCAATATCGCCGTAACCAGTCAGGTGGCGAGGGAAACCACACTCACTACACTTCCAGTCTCACATAGACCTACCACAACAGCAGAACTAACACATGATCACACATGAACATACTTGTAGGCTCGGACTACAGGTCTGCCTACACAGCAGAGACCTCCTAAGTAGACACTCAGGCAACCACTACCACGGAAACGTACACGTGCAACACATATCACTCAAAGCCAATGTGCTGAACACTCACAGCCATTAACAGTACACATCACACCTCATACACCTGTACTAGGTGCCTCTATCATCAGGCACACTAACATCACATTCACCAGGCTTAGCGAGGTGAGGGTAACGGTGCGGCCTGTCGGGCACTATGACCTGCCACATAACACAAACACTCAGGAAACCCCAAGGCAAGTACAGGTATGACTCAGTCAATGTCCATGCTGGTGTGAATGACCTGACACATACCTCCCTGGACTACATGACATGAGACAGTACAGAGCTCTCTGAGCACGTAGCCCAAGACAGTTTGACCCTGACCTTGAGTAGCACCCTACCCTCACCAAGAACAATGCCACAATATCAAGGCACGATGATCCCTTCCATCAATTGACTGACATACTGGTGTCATTCACAGGTGTGCCAATGCCTGCCATCTTGGGGTGGTATGCTTTGCTAGGGCCAGCTTGTACCTGTCACCCCTGTCCTATTGGAATTTGGCGGAGCCTCTTGCTACACCCATAGTGCCTGTATTGGGCAAGGCTCATAAGGCATAGCCACATCCATTTGTATCACAAAGGGTGAGGAAGTAAGAGGGATGCTACTCAACACCGGAAGTCTAGACCTCAGGATGCACGCACTCAAAACCCTACTTAGCATTCTGGACATCGATATCTGTGCAGTAACATGAACCTGTTTCAGGTTTCACAGGAGCACACCAGTACTACCAAGTTATAGCTGTTACCATTCTTGTCGGCCCGACACTTGAACAAGGGAGGGTATCAGTATTCAATGCAGATTCCCACGCCTCCACATTGGTGGCAAAGTACAACATAGGTGTTAGGCCATTGAGTACAGAAGACGTAATTGGGGACCTGGGGAAGAAACATGGTAGCGGTCTGTCATTTGTCAACCACATGGCCAACGTGGATGGAAAGACATGTTTTATAGCCCAGCTAATCATGAGGGATTCACATGTATGGCAGGGGAGGTCATTGTGCCTCTTTACTCATCCATCATCAGGCCTATAATTGCGTACAATGCACCTTTTGGGATGTACCTAACCAGACACCTACAGCAACTGGTACAGGACAACAGTACCTCATCAAGGGGATGCACTGGCTCACACAGATGTCATATGCTGCCCAGGTAAAGTACATCCAGCTGGACTCAGTGGCATACTGCCTGGTCAGAGGCAATCTGTGCATGCCATATACAGCCATGTCCTACCCAGCAGTAATGAACATGCTGCACCTCAGGCAATCAGAGTCCCATACAGCCACATGCTCAGGAGAGCTGGACCTCAGCACTGACATACATGGACATGCTGGAGGGGCATATTCCTAACCGAGAGGCACCCTTCACTCTGTATTGAGCTCACACTACAGGTTAGGCAGAGTCCCTCATTGACTCTCTTCCAAAGGAATCTGGATGAGTGGATGGAGATCATAGTTGTACCCCAGGTATCACTTCTATGTCACTGTTAGACAGAGGCACAGTATACTAACGTCAGACAAGGGCATAGCAGCATAACTTGTAATTGGGTGGCGAAAGACAAACACATTCTACTAGGCTTACCAATGCCCTAGGGCAAATAGCCTAGTATGAACCTATGAACATGTGTGTACTGCTATAGTACTTCTGCCATATGTTGCATGTGTGTGTGTTGTGGGGGATGCACAGGTAATGGCCGGATACTTCTGCACAGGTGACACGTCTGACACATTCTGGGTGTTCATCCCTACATACTGGATGCGTGTTGCCATCCAACCCTGTGATGTGGACACACATTACTCAGCCTGGATATACATATCCGAACAACACCACAAGCACAGTACACTACCTTGCTATGTATGCATGTAATTACACAGTTATTCACTAGTTATGACAGTGATGCTATCCATGCAGCCAATTGGGCCAGTGGAAGCCACAACACACACCGCCGGCACCTTTGCATATGCTTACCACAGACATCCCACATACTGCATGTACTGTGCACACACATATCTAACCCAGAACAACTGCAAACCACTTATTAATCCTGTCCAGTGGACTACAGATACAGGCATATTGTATAACAATAGTAGGAGGCTACTGCAGCACAGGGCAGATTCACATGACGGCAAGGCATCTGTGGTCAGCAGTGTTAAGATGCTTCACATTCACCAAATGCACAGATATTGACAACATTGTTGCAGACAGTTTAGGTGCAGGTACCCCCCCCCCCATTCTCCTACACATGTGGTATTAGTTATCCCAGATGACTGTGACCTCCCTATCCTCTCACATGTCCAGGTGAGAGCCACCCTCATCATTGCAGAACACATAGCATCACTGTTACGAAATGGTATCCCTGGATGTGTGCTACATTCACCCCTGGAGGACATAGCACCACATGACAGACTGCTATTAATCCCTGGCCATACTACAGGATATGTACCTGAACAGTGCCATACATACACAGTGGTCCCACACCAATGAGGAGGAACCTCTACTGACCCTGAGAACTACTGCATCATATGCACAACTGGCCTTGTGTTCTAAGCTATGGAAGTGTTATGTATGGGCAACATGTACAGCAATATTACATATGTTTATATTTCAGGACTATGTACACAAAACCTATCTCATGGACATACCTATAGATAGTGAACTATGATACATTTGGAGGTGTCACAGTATACACAGGATTAACCTGCTACTTTGCATTACCTGTGTTTGTGGCAGCTGTTGCTGTGCCAGTGGTGCTGCTTGCTGCTTGCTCCTTGCTGCTTGCTGCTTGCTGTTTGCTGCTGCTTTTGCTGCTGGCTGTCCTTATATTTGTTTTATTTCTCTCTCTCTCTTTCTCTGTAGGTTTTGTGCAATGAATGTATTGCATGAGTGTAGTGTGGGTACTCGATGCTTTTGTAGGTATCTGCATAGGTCCATGTGATGGCCTCTGCACCAATTGTAAGGCAGCATTTGCTAATTGCATGCAGCCAGGTGTGTACTGATTGCATGTCTCACTGTGATTTCAGGGCACTGCTATAAAAGGGTATGTGAGATAGGTGTTGCCCTTTCAGATTGTAGGGCGTGGACCATGCTGGTATGCTGTTGACAGTGTTCTGTGAGTGTGAAGGTTAGTACATCTCCCATGCTTCATGCTGTGTTGTAGATTCAGGTTGTTGCATTTCTCTTGCCTGTTCCCTGTAGTGAGTGTGTATGCATACTGACACCTACAACTATATGTCATATGTATTGCTATATAAATATATATATATCTGTGTACATATACATACTTTCATATATGTACATTAGCTGACATTATTGGGTACAAGCTAACAATTAGCAGGGCTGTTTCTGTTAACACTACACTAGTATGGGAATCCAGTAATTGGGACTATAAAAGTCTGCCTGACATGCTTTGGGTAGTAGACATACTATATTGCCTTTATCTTCATTCCTACTATTACATGTTCCACTTATTTAGCACTATATTCCTGTATGAGAGTCATGGCTTAGTGGTAGGTCATACAGACCAGTGTTACAATGGTCTTGTAGTAGGGCCTACTAGTATGCTTATATTCTGCTTTTGACTTGAGTATAGGGCCTATCAATCAAAGTGCTGGAGGCACCTTTAAGCAGTTAAAGGGGTTAGTAGGTCTCACAGGAGCCAGGCTGTGTTGCAGATTCTGGTTACTGCATTTATCTTCACTGTTTCCTGTAGTGAGTGTGTATGGATACTGACACCTACAACTATATTTCATATGTATTAATATATATTTATATATATGTATGTGTAGATATACATACCTTCATATATGTACATTACCTTACTTTATTATGTACAAGCTAACAAGTAGCAGGGCTGTTTCTGTTAACACTGAACTAGTATGGGAATCCAGTAATTTGGCCATTAAAACTCTGCCTGACATGCTTTGGATAGTACACCTCCTATATTGCCTTTATATTGATTCCTACTATTACATCTTATATTTATTCTAGCAGTGTGTTCTTGTAAGGTAGTCATGGCTTACTGGTAGGTCATACAGACTAATGTTATGAAGAGACTGGCAGTGGGAATTTATTTTTCTTTCCAAACTTTCAAAATGAGTACAGGACCTGTCAATAAAAGTGCTGAGGCCACCTTTAAGCAGTTAGAAGGGTAAGTAGGTCACACAGGGGTCAGGCTTTGTTGCAGATTCAGGTTGCTGCATTTATGTTCACTGTTTCCTGTAGTGAGTGTGTATGGATACTGACACCTACAACTATATGTCATATGTATTTATATATATTTATATATATGTATGTGTAGATATACGTACCTTCATATATGTACATTACCTTACATTATTATGTACAAGCTAACAAGTAGCAGGGCTGCATCTGTTAACACTGAACTAGTATGGGAATCCAGTAATTTGGCCATTAAAACTCTACCTGACATGCTTTGGATAGTACATCTCCTATATTGCCTTTATACTGATTCCTACTATTACATGTTATATTTATTTTAGCAGTGTGTTCTTGTAAGGCAGGCATGGCTTAGTGGTAGGTCATGCAGACTAATGTTACCAAGGTCCTGGGTTCGAGACTGACAGTGGGAGTTTATTTTTCTTTGCAAACTTTCAAACTGAGTACAGGACCTGTAAATCAAAGTGCCATAAAGGCACTTTTAAGCACTTTAAACCAGGTCTGCACTCGTTTGCGCGGAGCTCACGCATGCGCACTGGCGGTGAGCTCCGCTAACACAAGCACACCAGCTATTTTCTTTGAAAGAAAGAAAATGGGGTGACAGGAAAGTTCAGAAAAAGGGGTCACAAAGAGGGTAAGACAGTAGGGAAACAAGCATGGGATTTGCAGGAAGGATGTAGGTAAGGCCCATAGATGCCCATGTCTTTCGCAGCAACAGCTGTGTATTTCTATGTATTTTGGTGAGACAATTGAAACCTTCCACCCCTGAGAGAGGTGTCAGGACAACATCAATATTTGTTGTAGAGCCAATTGCAATTAACAGTTTAAATGTCCAGCGGACATGTATGCAACATGGACAGCTATGTATGGGGCGTTATTTTTTTGTGGGACAGAGTGCTCTTTTTTTTTTTTTTCAGGTGAGAGTGGGATGTCAGGTGAAGGAAGTCGGTATAGCTGGGGAGGTAGGTTGGGTAGGTTAACAGACAAGACAGACAAGACGCATACAGGGGCGGTGTATGACACAAGTGGGGGGGTTACACAATTGACGGGGACGGAGGTTGGGATATCCAAGACGGATGAGCCCACAGATGGCAACAGTGGAACTGATATCCCCACCCATAGGCAGTTGCCACTGTTCCTTCACAGCCCAGGATGGGGCTGTGCTGGGGGCTGTGTAGACGGGGCTACAGGCATGCCCGTAAGCTGTGCCACACGAGCCTCGAGCTGGCGTAGGGGCCCAAGAACAGAGTCTTGGATCTCCCTTCGCACCACAGACCGGACACCTTGGAGGGTGTCTGGACGTACTCCTCCGGCCACACTTGCAGAGGGGGGATGGGCCCCGTCCCCTGCAGCGCTTCAACCCGAAGGTGGCACAGGGCCACCGGAGGAGGGTCCGGCCTGGGCACTAGTGCCAGGTGCAGTCGCCAGCTGAGGTGGGAGAGGTGGGTCCGCTGGGACCCGCCTTCCCAAACGTTCTAGGTTTGTGAGTGGTTATGTTAGTTTGGGTTAGTGGCATATTATTCCATTCAAATTAGTTGTAACAGCATGCATTGGTATTCCCATTAAACAAAAACCCGGATATTCACACCATTGAACAACGGGCATATCAATATCACATGCATTATTTGAACAGGGATACACAATCAAACAACATGCAGGGTTGATTGATGGCAACAGGCCATCGGGTTTGCAGGTATGAACAGGGCACATGCACAAACAGACATGCATATATTTTTTAAATGGACAAATGTCCATGGTTAATGAAATGTTCACATACCAATATTTAGTTGGTGTTTTATTATCAATTATAGGGTGGGGTGGGGAAAGAAAATGATGACACATTCATAAGTTACACATTGATATACATTTGTAATAGGTACACAATTAACTTGAGTCAGATTTTTTAAAATGATTTTTATTTTTTATTTGGCTGTCATGCTAGACCTGTTACAAATACATCACTATCCTTCTTATTTTGAATTTGATCAGATACATCATCTTGCTACACTTTCATGACAGGACAGGGGACAACTATGGCTGTTTAGTCTGTCAGATAATCATTCATTCTATCTGCAAATTGTTTACTGTTATTACCATATACAGATTTTGGCCTAGACATTCCAGATGCAGACACACTGACATCAGTTTGGGATGTTAATTTGTACTTCCCGCATGCGTTTAGTTCTGTAGAAACACACTGAGGCTTATATATTCAGGGGTTATTACTACTTTATTTATTCATACATGACCCTTTCTGTCACTCTCACACATCCTGCAACTTCACAGTTCAGGTTGGTACTTCTAGGCTTTGTTCACATATTAGACCTGTGGTGATTCAAACACTTTCCAACAGCCTCACTTCTATCATGATTCAGCATTTCAACAGGGGATAAATCACACATGTGACTACCTCAGATTCTGAAGCTGTACTCTGGAGACTACTGCAAGTTATACTACATTTAATTAATGGTGGGACATCTGTATTACAGCACTATTTATTTCTATAAATTATTTTTCCAGTCACACTTGCATACTGATGAACTTGTTGCAGCCATACTTGCAAACTTTAAATTATTGCTTGCACATTAGATTACTTTTAATCAATACACTGCAGTGTTCTGATACATGCTACACTATGATATTTATTTACAAGTACTAGATGGGGTTACTAACCTGCATGGTGGTGCAGCCGCGCCAGTCTATGGTCATGCGTCTCACGGTTTGCAGAGCGGACACCTGCAGCTGTAATACAAAGGAAGTAATATTGGACTACACATCTCCATGGTATCAGCTAGTTGAAATCCTTACATACATGAATAAAATGTAACTTACTCAGTAGTGGGGCGTTGGGCATATCCCGGGCCTCCTGGATCCATTGGGTCAACTGGTCTTGCTTACGCCGCTTCAGGTCCGCATGGTGGTGACGGACCTGCTCACAAGTGCGTGGAATGCCAGTAGCACTGGTCAGATCACGAGCCAACTGGTCCCATGCCTCCGCCCTGTACGCTCCCCATGAGACCTGGCCCTGCATGAGTTGGGCCTCGTGATGATGGACTAGGAGCCAGACCATGTATCTGGACTCCTCAACGCCCCAACGCTGTGCTCGAAAGCAATGTCCCTCACCTACTCCACTCATTCTGACTGCAGGTCTGTTCTACAATCGGTTATGGTGTGCATTCCCGCCTATGGAGCTTATATATGCTGCTTTTCCCGCACATTTCTCTGATTGGCCATTTTGGAATTGTATCTACTTCACTGAAAATGCTTTATCATGCTCCATTCTGTATTTTATCCCATATATATGCTATTTCTGCATTTCTAGGTATTGCTGTCATGGCTTAGTGGTTTAGTACCTTGACTATAGTGCATGGTATCCTGGGTTCGAATCTAACCACTGATTTTTAATTTTCCTGACAGAAATGAGTTGAGGACCTGTCAATCACACATGCCAAAAGCACTTTTAAGCACTTAAAACCAGGTCTGCGCTCGTTTGCGTGGAGCTAACGCATGCTCACTGGCAGTTAGCGTGTGGGAGCGCGCAAACGGTGTGCGCTGGGATAAACCTTAATTGGCTAGTGACACACATGTTAAGCTGAGCACAGCAAGTTGCAAACAGTTTCAGCTTGTTAAACTGGTGCTTGGCATCAGGCATACAGTTTGCAGCTTTTTAAACACTACGCAGCTACGGGCACTGTGTCTCACAGCAGCTTAGCTATCAGTACATTTCTAATTATTTTTATTATTGTGTTACTTCAATATATATGCTCCATTTCATTCCATTTTACAAAAGGGTATACTTTTACATTTGGACAATACTGTCAGGGGCTTGTTTAGTGCTTATTTACAAAAAAAGGAAAAGGTTGTTGTGTGGGCTCGAACCCTGCCTGCCTACTCTTAAGCCAGCAACTCTACCGCTAAGCTATTTCTTCTTGGCTTACTTTGCATATTTAGTTCTCATATCCTTTTCCACTGATTGCTAACTGCAGTTGCGCTAGTAGCACACCTGCGCACATGAGCGCACACAGTAGCAAACATTTACGGGGTTTAAAAAAAATACAACAGTTTTTATTCTCATTTTATAGCCTCTGTTCACTTTGTACACTGATGGTCTGTGGGGGAATGTGTTGTGTAGTGTGTTTATTTACATTTCCATGGCCTCTCTTGTGGCTGTTTACATTCAGCCATTCTACACTTACGGGGGCGTGTCCGCATGCAGGGCTTAGCCTACGGACACGCCCCCTACTCTCTTACACGGACTGTGTAAGAGTTACAGTGTGATTCAGCATGCCTCATGCACATCATGCATATGCATGACATGCTGACATCACACCGTTTAACTGCAGCCTCCGTGTAAGAGTTATAACTCTTACACTGAGGCTTCCTGAATCTGGCCCATAATTTATTATTAGCTCTGCTCTCAATTTTGAACATTATTTCTGAGGTTTCTAACATAGTTAAATAAGGCTTTGTGATTATCTTTTATCTGGGTGGCTATTTTACTTAATATCTAGCTTTGGTACATTTGCTCAGTTGCTGGAATTCCCTGTTAAATTAGGCTAACGCATTTTTTTGCATTTGCAGGGTTACATTTATTTTTGCATGCAAAGAACGTATGCTTTTTACTGTAGAGTCTGTTAATATTTTGGTGCCATCCTAAGGATGGTTTCAAGAAAGAAAAATTTAGGAAAACAATCTCAGGGTTAGTTGTTGGTAAGAGCTGCAGCTAAAGGGGACTGTTTGCATAATGTGGGAGAATGCATTTCAAAGACATGTTAGCTGCAAAGAGTAAAGACCTCATTACTGACTATTTTCCATGACTCTGAAAATCTTACAAATACAGTGAGTGCAAATGAGCAGTTTCATGTGGTAAGCACCACTATTGGCCCATGTAGTGCATTAGCACAGGCACCCCCATTAACTCTCTGACACACACACACACACACACACACACACACACACACACACACACACACACACACACACACACACACACACACACCTGTTACCTGTCCCTTATTGCACAGAATGGAACAGATTCCAAAAGAAAATTTCAGGTAATGCAGCATGCTGATGGAGGACATCAGTGTATCAGTAGCAAATGCACTTCTATAATACATGGTAAAACAAGTCTAAGTAATTATATATTCAGTGTAGGATAATTACAGACTCTGCGCATGCCCACCAGATTCCAAAATACAATGGGCATGCCCAATGCGACCTAAATGTGACAAAGTACTTCTTCAACAACGTTCTGAAAGCACTTGTAAGTAATTCTGAAGAAATCACAAATCATATTTAAAAAATGCAACTAACATTCAATACAATATATCAGGCTGGAGTACTGCAGGCTATACAAGAGGATGATCTGCAAATACATCCCAGAAGGCAGACAGTTAGACGCATCCAAAAAATAGTAGATAGATACAGATTATAAAGAAAGCTGGTACTGGCTATGTGTAGGACATATAAAGCCCACATGTATGCCTGTAGTCTGTGGGGTAACCCATTACCAATAGAAACAAAAGTTTGTCTGAATATAGGTATATTGGCCTCTGTGACATTTCAGTGGTATATGGAAGACATCATGGGAGTATCTCAGACAACTGCCAGTTGCATCCTTTTATATTTCCCACCAGCAAAGTGCAACAGTGTGGATGATGATATCCACTTTCCAATAGTACCCATGGATCAATGAACTGCCATGCAGCAGTTTTATGCCATAGCCAACATCCCCATGTTATCAGTGCAATAATGTGCACCCATGTCACAATTAAGACCACAGCTGCACCTAATGCTAAATAGCACATTCATAGAAAGAAGTCTAAGGGCCACTTTTCAACATGGTGAAATACCTGAGGGATTACTACTTGGTGAGTGCAGGACCACAGCTATAATGTAAGCAGACTCTAAGACATCTCAGTATGAGGACAACATATATGTGATGTTCATCCCACAAACAGGTGACTGTGGTTATCCACGTGATCCTTGGCTAATTGTGCCATACAGAGCCCCATCAATCCCTGCTGAGGATTCATATAACAGACATGAACATGTGACATGAACACCATAGACCATGCATTTGGCATTTTGAAAGTAATAGTTAACTGCCTGGACACATCTGGGGGTGCACTACACTTCACATCAAAAAAGGCATCAGAGATGGTAACTGTCTATACCATCTACACAACATAACAGCAAATACTGGTGGCTTGCCAGTTGCAGGTGTGGATGACCTACTACAAGAACCTATGATGTCTGATGATGACATCAAAGAGCTGTCACAGGATGATCATGAGGACATAGTGGTGGAAAGAGGCATGGATGACAGATGACATGGCGATTTGTTCCAGCACAGCAGCATCTGACACATACCTCTGATTCATGACAAGCCACATGTGCACAGACTGAATGGCAATGTTCATGTGTTGCCTTACAACACCAGCACAGAGCACAACTAATGGAATAAACCATTAGTTGTCCATACTGAACATCATACATAAGGGAACAGTAAGTTATACTAATAAGAATATATACAAAAAACTCAGAGGAAAGATCAAGACAGGAAGACTCTCTACAAGGTATGCCACCAAAGATGACCACACAGGCAAATGTGTGGAATGCTGAATGCATGAGGTGTGCACAATAAAAGGTATCATTGAACAGGTAGGATATCATCATATAGATAAATATTATGGAATTGTACTGCTAAAACAGCCACTATCTCAAGAAATCTAGGCCCATGATATACGTGGGAATGTAACAAGAAAAACATACCCCAAAACTGTGGATGTACACTAACATTGATGCATCACACATAACACTGTGCAATGTGCAATAGTGTGTTACAACACAGTAAGACTCTTACATAAACATGAATAAGTGCAAACATCCCAAGGACCAGCCAAAGAAGAAAATAAACATAAACAAGCATCACATCACAGGCCTGATAAGGAATGTCACACAGAAGGCAATGCTATGGTGCATAGGTCACTGGTACGACATGACCCATTTTCGAGTAATAATACATGCAAACATGCAGAACATCAATGGCAGTGACTAGACAATACACCTGAAACATGAATCAGTGTTGGAGATACAGCAGCATAGGTTTATATATGTCTGTGGAATCAGTGAGATATGGGAAGACACTCATGGGAACTACATGTTGTCAAGGGAATTAAAAGTGGAAACAGGTACATAGAAATGCAATGAGTGCTGAGGATTAATCATGTAGCATACCATACTAAAATGCCTTAACTGACACAGGTATGCATACAGAGGCATACTTGTGCATGCAGGAATGGCAGACAGCAAGGGAATCTGTAATGTAGCAATCAATGCTGGATATGAAAGATGACACTCTCTTAACCATGTAGGCATTTGCTATATGTCCACTAGGAAATGATGCAAAAATGAAAGCATGATATCACATATAGCATAACTGCCATCAATATCTGCACTAACATGTACCAATAACAAAGAAGTACTACATATCACAACTTGAAGCTAATCACCTAGGTCAGATAAATGACAGAAATACCTGGTGGCATCAGACATTTGAAAAGCCACCTACAGATTAATTAGTCAGTGGTGAAGACAGTAGTCATCATCACCACATGGTCGGTATGACACAATGTGACACACATTGGATCAACTCTCAGATTTATTCAAACTCAGTCTAGTGTGCCCACGCTGATGACTCACATTGCTGTCCTGGCAGCCCCTGCCATGTCTGGAAAAACTCAATCCATAGTGTTGTACCAAGCAGCTTTATGTGGTGACATGCATTTTGAGATACAATGTGGGTAGGAGCTTAACTGCAATGTGACAGTTTGGATGTGAATGCTGGGCTTACAGTTGAGTGACCAACAGCCAATGTGCATGGATATTGCAGGACAGACATTGATGCCTGAAGGCCATGCGTGGGCTAAAAAAGAGGGTGGTCTGCATCTCTCCACTTGAGGGAATCTGCTTAATGCAGTTAAGCCATGTAATACCTGGTTGTTCTAAGGCACTACTTTAGCACTGCCATAACAAGGCTTTCAACAGAGAGTGCAACAGATTACACACTGACATGCTGTGCAGCCAGTGCTGCCATGACCTCTCCATGTCTGTGCTCCTGACCTTAATGTGACACATGCAGCTACATGATCAGTTGCACTAAATAGTGCACATAGGTCAGATCCATGCTCATGTACCTGTAATGGTAGGCTGACACCCTCTGACATGCATCCATGCATATCAGCTACATTCAAATGTATAGTCTGAAGGCTAGAATCATTGAGTAGACTCACCATCATTACCAGACTCTGTGCTGGACAGTAGGTCATGATCATAATTGTGTCCATCATCTGATGTCCACACATAATCAGAATGGTCAACAGCAGTATCCTTCATATAGGAGTCTACACCATAATCTATATAACTGTCACCTTCTGGGCTGGACAATACAACCAATTCAGTGGCCTATGTTCCATGGGCCATATAATCATAGTTAGGCCCATCACATCCCATCTCAGGGCCAGTGGATGGTAAAGGATGTGGTATTAAAAGAGACAGATGTATGTCAAATACCTTCACAGAAATCAAATAATGTAGCATAGTATTAAATATGGCTATATGACTGTAATGCTAGTGCTGATATGGACTTAGCAGGATTATGTGCCTGTGGGTGATTCATGGACCCTTTATAACAGATATATGACATATATGTTATACAGCAAGCCAGTCTGAAAGATAAGTGTAATACAGATACTGGAACCTACCTGACATGTAATCTTGTGACTATACTGCTAGAGATGAGGGATGAAATGCCACTGTCATGTGAAATGATGCTCACAGTCATAATCATTAAACACATACCAGACATCATGCAGAATTCCATCTGAGGTATAACACACATGAAATAAGGTAGACACATCCCAGATGGGCAAGGATGATGTGTAGATTGCAGGTGTGTTTGGCAGTTGAACAAGACCACAGCAGTTATGAAGGGCACAGATGTAATTATCAATGCTGAAATGTAGCAGATACATTGCCATAAAAGGCATGTCCTTCCAGTTTGGTGAGTGTATCATCTATTGTCATGCAGATCCTGTAGTATAATGAGACACACAAATAGTCATATGTAAGCATAGTCCATAGTCATGACTGGAGATTGAGACACTGAACAAATTAACAGGATATGGAAACACTTACGTGATGAACAGTGCACATGTCAGCCAGGTGTACCTGTGTAAGGAACAAGGCAACAGGAATATACTTGATCACAGGAGTGCTAAAAAGTGCTGCATTATCTCAACAAGATGGACCACCTTAACTGGTCTGTCTGTACATACAGCTTTCAGGCCCATGTCTTGCAATGAAGTAAATGTATGTTAACAAGTCACGCAAACATCAACAGTCAGTATACTCTGCAGTCATGACAGGAGGCAGAGGCACAGAAAACCATGGATCACACTAATAGTATATGGAGACACTTACATGATATGTGTTGTTGAAGTGCAGATGGTTGAGGGGCCTATGCTTAAACTTAGTTGAAAAAAAAAAAGCATCACACATGTTGCTGAGTGTACTATGTATGTACACTGCTGATAAAAAAAACAGGCTGTAACACTTATGTTGTGCATCCACATTAGGTAAATATACACATCTGTGGTGTATTTCTGCTGCTGGAAAACAAATCAACAATACAGTAATAATTGTGAATGAAAGTTCTTTAATGAAAAATGGTGTATGCTGCAGTATTTGAGAAGGTAGGACATGCCTGCACATCCTGGAATACCTGCTTCAGTACCTCACATGGGTATCCAACAATCCTGATTAGCGGTATGATGTGAGGCCAGAGTACGTTATCTCATCCAGGGGAAGCAAGGGTGGCCAACTTCTAATGGCATTCCTTGCCCTCTCATACAGATGGAGTTTGTCATAGTAATGTCACAATAGGTCTTCCTGGATCTATTGTGAGTACCCACAATACTGATCATGTTTGTAAGGTCCATCCAAACTTGATTCCTCCAGACAGTATTGTCCATCTGTCCAAGATGGCCATGACAATGTTGGCTCTGAGCCTCAATTATAGTTTCATTTTCTCTGTTTGAGAAATGTCTCCACTATTTTTGATTGGCATCTGGAAGACGGTGATATGCACATGTTAGACTTTATATAGGGGCATAGATATTGACATGATAATGTTAAAAGCATATGTCAATTGCATTGCTCACCTCTCATTTATAATGAAGATCTATGCAAAACAATCCATTTCAAGTAGAACACTATTATGTACAGATAACTGTAATGAAATGAAAATCATGTCTGGATATATTCATCCATGTGGAGTAACACCATCATCGCATCTACCAATCCATTTAACAGTTTTGTGTAGGTCCTATGTGCAGAGGTGGGATTTGAATCCATGTCAGTTGATATTACAAGAAAGGGACAAACACATAACCAATGTGCCACAAACCACATGTACCTCAAAAATGTCAGATGCATGTGATATGTTACAGCAGTCAGTGGAACACATCATCACAAGTGTTACTGTCATTATAATGTATGCAATACACATAACTGAAGTTATGCAGAAACATTGAAGAAAAAACTCAGCATGTTTAAATCAGCTGTTATGCAGTCATGGTTATATTTCAACACAATAAACAGTGAACATTGTTGCCTCTATCAGTAACTATTACTATATTACTAAGCATTATAGAGTATCAATAAATTAGTCAGTGAACATGCAACTTGCTGAAATCCTTGTAAGTTGTCTGTTTCCATAAACATACCACATACATTGCAGTTAGTCAGAAATAACTACTGATATATTTTCATTCTATATTTTAATTCCATCCATATCTATAGTTAACCAGAGGCCATTTCCTTTTCATCCATGCAATTGCATATAGAGGTCATCTCTTTGTCACTGATGGACATTTATCCATCTGTCTGCATGTTGTTTAACTCTACCTGATCCTTTATGTAACAGACTGATTGTAATGCAGATGATTAAAAAAAAAGACTGAAAACATGTAGAAGTTGATTTATACAGATTAATGATAGCAGAGATTTGTGATAGTAGCAATCAATTCCATCACAACAAAGCCAGCATGTGATAGCTTACTTTGAAGCTAGCTGTAAATCAGGTATACCTTAAAGTGAGTTTAGCTATGAGCACACAGCATTAACTACCATTAGCACCAAACATAATTAATGAGGTTCATTAACATTCAATGTTCTCAAATCCCATTCGTGAATATTCATGCAAGTTCTTCAAATTCGACATATTAATCATAGCTCTGCATAAGTATAAGATGCTCAGTGCAACTACCCAATAGGTATCATTAAACATGAATATCAATAACATGTGCCTGATGCTCACAAATAGTTTGATACCATCCTATATGCACCAATTATAAATTGTAATTATTGATATTTTTGCTGCTCATACCATGCAAACTGAATGAGACCTCAGCATTTTTTGTAAGGCATTCTTCTACAACTTTCAACTTCAATAATGAGGATGTTGATCAAGAGGAGGCTTTGACATGTCCGGACCCCAAACTGGACTAAGGAAGTGACCAGCCACATGCTCAATGCCCTTGCCAGACATAAGCAGAGGATGTGAGCATGCCTCAGGAACTTTGCGATGATCGATATATGGATGTGGATTGCAAGGGAGTACCACAGACTTACTGGAATCTACTGGACTGGTGTGCAGGTCTGCCATCACTATGATCTACATTGGAGGGATACTGAGGATCTTCTATGGAGAGTCTCAGAGGTCTAAGGACAGACAGCAGATGCCTACAGTAAGTTTCATAATTCACATCTTAACACCAATATTATCATATATGTATTTCACGTGTAATCTATGGGTATCTGTATTGATAATAGTAATGCAAATGTAGGAATTTAAGTTCCTCTCATTAGAGTTACCATTAGCATACTGATGCATTCTGAGGTTATCTACAACTATATTGGGCCAGTGTACGCATTTGTTTAGGATTTGTATTAGGACAGAACATTCATACAGACTTCAGATATATAACTATTACTGATATTTCATAATATCACCTTTTATAATAGGCAGTGAACTGTAATGTCTCGTAGCTCAATTGGTTAAGCAATATGGCAAAATAACTGCTGATCTCCTATGCGTGGCTTCAAAGCCAGTTTTTGAAAATATCGATGGTTATTTATGTAATATTGCACATCACAGATGGAAGACCTATGGTTGTTTGGCAACTTATACAGAGCAGCTTTTTACACATCTAGCATGATCATGATGTACTGATGTCTATAGCGCTTAGGCATTGGATGACTATGCATTTCTTCGTTATCTGCAAGACTTCTAAAAGCATCACACAGTATACCTTTATATGTGTGAATGCTGAGAAATGCATACTTTAGTAAACACTACATTATAGAAAATACAACATTATTTTAATATCCATGTTTATTCTAATCACTTTCATGAATGTAAGACCAATACAGGTCAGCATGGCTGAAATATATTTTTTAGTTTGTCAAACAAAATGCAAGTTCAAGAATTGTAGATCTGTAATCTTTATTGTGTCTTTTGGCTGCAGGTTTACCACTGTATGTGAGACATATAGTATTGAATCACACGGTTGTGCAGTAATGCCATTAATAGCTTATTCTTTTTCAAAATTACCTTCTAATATTTATTTTTGCAAACTATGACATTTAAAATTCAGTGTGCTGACACATGCTAGTGTTATATGGTGCATAAATGCATATTCCTTCATTATTCAATAAAGTTTTACAACATTAGATAAATTGTGATGCCTGTTAGCAGTGTTAGCTGAAATGGCTAAGCTGTAGGCCAATCTGATTGATTCACGAATATGTGTGGATTCAAATCACAGATTCCCTTATTTTGAATGATAGCTTGTCTTCAGCATCTCCTATTTAACAACAGCTATAGGAGATCTATACTTGGTTGTTAAGTTATGCTATACAGAATTTTATAGATCTAGCATGGCCGTAGTGCATTGATACCTACAGCACTTAGGCCACAGATGACTAAGGATATGTTTGTTGTCCACAAAGTTTCTAGAAACAGCATGTTCTGTTAATAAATGTATATATTACCTATGCGGTTTGAATTAAACAATTATAGGTTCATAGGTTTGTAGGTGTTTACTAGGCTAACAACACACAAAGGCCTTTATAAGCCTAGCCATGGATCCCAAATCTCTGAGAAGTTCTGAGACCCTTGATAAGTGTAAGCATGGACCTGGGAGATGAACCATTTACAGGTTACCTGTTTGTATTACAGACATAGGTGTCAAACCAGGGATGGATTTCAGTTTTCCCATCCAATTGTCCAAGCTGCACTTGAATTGGGTTAGGGAGGAACTCTGCTTCATGTGGATGGGGAGCCTGTTCCATAGACAGGGTAGGCTCTGGGATACATACCTATCTCTCCCGTAGGTCCTATTTATATCACAGGCAAGGTGTAAGTCTTTAGAACTGGTAATTCTGGTACTGTTTGTTTTGTTGCTATGCAGGAGGTCCATCAGAGTGGGACTTGACAATATCTTGTATGCCAGACATAGATCTCCGCTCAAAAGCCTGTAGGAGACAGAATACAGGGATAGGGCCTTGAGGTGGTCTGCACAGGACATATTACTAACACCCTGTATTATTTTAGTGAGAAACCTCTATGGATGTTCCAGTTGTTGGATATGTCTGGTTAGATACATACCAAAGGGAGCATTGTACTCAATGACAGGTCAGATGAATGCCGAACACAGTGGAACAATGACTTCCTTGGACTTAGATGCCATACCTTTGTTTATAACTTGTGCAGCATAGAATGATTTCCTCAGCACTGTAGACACATGATGATCAAAGGTTAGATTACTATCTATGTGTGTCCCTAAATCTACGATTACTGAGTCAACTCTAAGGGGTTTGTTGTCAGTATTATAGTTACCAAGGATGGATGACTTCCCAAAAGATGCTTTTATTCATTTCTTGGCATTTAGTTTTAGTCCATAGCTCTGACACAAGTTGTTTGTCTATGTGAGCCCCTCCTGGAGAACATTTGTGTCAATATGAGATTCAATAACAGCTCCTAATTTGCAATCATCTGCAAATTTAGTCAGCTAGAGACCACTGACATTAGCCTTGACTTCTGAGAAGTAAATGCCAAAAAGGAACAGTCCAAGGAATGATTCCTGAGGGACTCTACTTGTGACTGGCCTCTTTGTAGAGGTGGACTCCCCAATTCTAACTTCCTGGATCCTGTCAGTGAGCCAGCTGGCTATACACTGGGTGACATATGGGTTTACAGCTAACTCTTGAGTTTGTCAACAATGCCCGAGTGGGTCATTGTGTTAAATGCCTTGGCCAGGTCAAGGTAGGCAGTGTGAAAAATTTTGCACTCATCCATTGCTTTGGTGACCTTCTCAAAGAAATTCACCAGGTTGAGTTGGCATAATCTGCCCTTGACAAAACCAAACTGGGTTAGGTCTAGTCTCTTTAGGTTTACTATATCTCTATTGATCAGCTCTATGATAATTCATTCCATGGCTTTACGTAGAAGTTATTATATTATAATCTATTAGTTTTTTTTTTCATTTACTGCCCTCCAACCTAAACTATATATATATATATATATATATATATATATATATATATATATATATATATATATATGTGTATGTATGTATTAAATACCACAAATGAGCAGTAATTCCTTTAATGTGTACTCATGTCTTTCAAGTGCAGTCACATTTTTATTGCAATCTATGACACTTAGACCTCTGAAGTGTTATAGTTGTTTGTTATTGCTGTGAGCAATGTGCTGACATTCACTTAAGATTGCATACTTTTGTTGTTCAAATGCACAGCATGACAACATTTGTACTTTTCTTTCACTTATTATGTAATATACAAGCACAACTTCATATTTTATTGAGTGTAATTCTTCCCTGCATATTCATATAGGTGAGCTTTTTAACTTCCATCAATCCATGCAATTGCAGTCAAGATGAATCAGTTAGGCAGGTAGGGTTGAAGTCTTTAGTGCAAACACAGATGACAGTTTAAAGTCAAAGCCAATGTAAACTTTATTGTTACTCAGATTATACAACTTGGGCATCACTGAATGATATTTCATTACTCCTTCTCAAGGTGGAGGCATTTTCACATATAGACAATCTATTACAACCGCTACTACTGACATGACACCCATTATTGTCCTAGACTTAACTAACTATACATAAAAAGTGTACAGAAAGGGAAACTTTTTGCGGTAATTGTTATTGCACATTTAGGATTGCTTGCTGTAATCATTATTGCACATTTAGGATTGTATAAGAATATGAATTAAGTAGACCCTTGTTGGATTATTGCATCAAAGTTATTCCGCATAAATATGTGATACTACTGTTGGAATTTCCAGCAGTTTTTCAGTGTTCAGAGTTCAGCATAGTGTTGAGTTGTATGAGTTTAGTAGTCTGATGGCCCTGTGGTAAAAAAGCTGTTGTATCTGGCTATTTTGCATCTCATACTGTGGTACCATTTATCAGAAGATAAGTAGGTGAACAGTTCATGGGCAGGGTGGGCGATGTCTTTGATAATCTTGCTGGCCCTACTGAGACATCGCGATAGGTGTATTTCTTGGATGGCAGGGAGTGTGGTTCCAATGATTTTCTCTGCTACCTTAACCATTTTCTAAAGAGCTATTTTGTCTGAGGTGGAACAGTTACCATATCAGATTGTGAGATGGTTGGTTAGTAAACTCTTTATGGTACCTTTATAAAAGGTAGTAAGGAATGGAAAATTTTGTGTTTTCCATTCTCTCCCTACTATTTCATTGTGGATTGTTAGTGAAGAGTATGTTTTATGACTTCTTCTGAAGTCGATAATGATTTCTTTGGTCTTGTTTCTGTTTAGTGGGAGATTGTTGTTGTCATACGAGATGATGAGTTGACTAACTTCCTCTCTGTATGCTGATTCGTCATTGTTGCTGATGAGACCTATGACATTTGTGTCATCTGCAAACTTGATGATGTAGTTCAAGTTGAACTTGGCTATGCAGTCTTCAGCCAACAAGGTGAACAACAGAGTGCTCACTATACAGCCCCAAGGAACCCCCTATTCATGTGATGCTCTTGGAGGTGATATTTCCAATGCATACTGTCTGAGGTCTGTCTGTGAGGAAGTCAAGTATACAATTACACAGAGGTGTGTTTATTCCCAGTTGGTCAAGTTTCTTTATCAGTTGGGGGGGGAATCACTGAGATGAAGGTGGAGTTAAGGTCTATAAACAACATTCATACATAACAATTCTTGTTTTTCCAGGTGGACCATAGACACTTGAAGCACCATTGAGAGAGCATGTTCTGTGAAGCGATTCAGTCAATATGCAAATTGGAGTGCATCTAAGGATGCAGGGAGACTGGATGTTATATGGTCCTTGACTAGTCTCTCAATGCATTTCATTACTACTGAGGTGAGTGTTATAGGGCGATAGTGTGGACTTCTTTGGGATAGGTATTATGGTTGCAGTTTTAAAGCATTTGGGTACAATAGCCTGACTTAGTGAGATGTTGTAGATATCAGTAAGAACATGTGACAGTTGGTGAGTTCACATCCAGCCACCTTCCTTGGGTTAACCTGCGCAGAGTTCTTCTAACGTCAGTACGGTTGATACATAGTATTTCATCCACTTGATTAATAGGGGATTTCATTGCAGTTGTGTTATTCCCTTCCTCAGACCTGTTGAAAAAGGTGTTTATTTTGTTGAGGAAGTCAATATTGCCATCACACTGTGCTGATGTAGGCCTGTAATCTGTGATGGATTGTATGCATTGCCACTTTCTCCTTGAGTCTCTGAGGTTGCTGAAGTGATTCTGTATCTTCTGACAATATGCCCTTTTGTTCTTTTTATTCTCTTGTTCAGGTTTTCTCTGGCTGACCTGAGGGGCTCCTTATCTCCTGACTTGAAGGCTGTGTTGCATGTTCTCAGGAGCTCATACACTTCAGTTGTGAGCCAGGGTTTCTGGTTGGCACATGTGATGATGCTCTTGGTGACTGTCACATCATCCACACACTTTGATATGAATCCTACTACTGACTCAGTGTGCTCTTCCAGGTTGGTGTGCTGATCTCTAAAGGCGGTTTCTTTGAATGTGTTCCAGTCTGTGCGTTCAAAGAAATCCTGAAGTGCAGAGATTGGTCCTTCTGGCAAGACTCTTATTTGGTTCTTGGATGGTTTCTCTCTGATTAGTAATGGCCTGTAGGCTGGAGTCAGCATAATGGATAGATGATCTGGATTACCAAGGTGTGGATGGGGCTTTGCCCTGAATGCCTGTTTGGCATTGGTGTACACCTTATCTAGTACGTTGACACCTTTGGTGGCAAATTCCAAGTGCTGGTAGTAGTGTGCTACAACTGTTTTCAGATTAGCCTGGTTAAATTCACCAGCTATGATATAGACACTGTTCTGCATTTCACTAATTGACTGGAATAGTATAGTCAGTGCTTCATTTGTGTTTGCACTTGGAGGAATATAGACAGCTGAGATGATAATAGCAGAGAATTCCATTGGTAAGTAAAAAAGTCTACATTTTACTTTTATGACCTCTATATTCTCAGAGCAGTGGGTTGAGATTTTCTCTCAGTTTGAGCACCAGTTGTTGTTGTTTATGTAGATGCAAACTCCACCTCCCCTGGATTTGCTACTAAGGGTCTGCTTCTGTGTACTTTAAATAATAATAGCCCATATCCATTGACAGTACTGTCACTGAAAATAGGATTTAGTCAGGTTTCTGTGAAGATGAATATACAACAGTCACTTATCTCTCTATAGACGTTTAGGTCCAATCTTAGGTGGTCCATTTTGATTTCCAGGGATCGAATGTTTGAGCATGATAGATGAGAGTGAAGGTTTGTAGGGGGTTCCTTTCAGCATGTCATCGATACCAGCTCTAGTTCTTCTTTTCCTAGATATTTCACATCTTTTCCATCATCTTGTCCTTTTTGGTGCAATGCACTTTGAATTTGTTTGCACACAGCACTCTGAGTGTAGATTAGACAAGATTTCTATCTCTCTGAGTTCATTATGCCTTATAGGATTTAGAGAAAACAGCCTTGTAAACCCGTTGCACACCGAGCTCATAAACAGAAGGTCTAGCAGGATATTTCTACCATAGACTAGCCTTGTGTCCATTTCCCTTCCTGTTTTCATTGTTTTTGTAGTTTCTGACAATGTATTAGATGGATATTTACACAGATATTGCACATGCCTTCCTCGAGCTGGAGCAGGCGCTGCCTCACAAGGTGCCACCATCTTCGAAAAAAAGTTATAGGTTTGAATCTCATTTCCTCTAGTTTGTCTACAGAAGTCCTCTTATGTGGTCAGTACTGAAAGTGACACAGAAAAGAAAGGATATGCAAAATGTGATATTTTATTTCAAGTCAAGACTAACTGACATGTAATGCTCACTATTTTTCACTGTTTTGTTGCTGTACATAGTACCACAATCATTATATACTGACTTGAAACAGTCCTTCTGTTGCAGTAATACATCCTGTTTTCCTGTTTGGAGGTGATGAAGACCATGCTGAAATCATCTGCTATGCATAGACTGTATGCACAGGTTTGAGAATCAGCAGAGAGATAGGAGTGTGTTATCACTGTCTGTTTTTATTTCTCTAGAAATACTCGTAATATAATGAAAACTATATATTTTCATTTGTATTCTTCAAACCTTCAGGCACATTAATATTAATGCCAGACTATTAAATAGTAAATGTAAAAGTTATTGATTTATTGTGAATAACAGTATAAATTTAAGTTCAATGCAATCTTAGGAGTTATCAGTAGTATTTTTTGGATAATTTCAGTCTATATGATTTTTGTTGACACAACTTAAATGACAAACATCAGTGTTTAAATGTCATAGGGCTGCTTTATGTATACGTTGTTTGTACTATTACTGCTGTTTGAACAGTAGGTAGTGGTTCTCAGTGAATGTTATGTTGTGCAAAGCCTGCCTATTTTATTATTTAATGAGTGTTTTCACTTTCTCAGCATTCTTCTTGAAGTTGGCAGACATTTTCTGGCAAGTACTTGAGTTCCATGCATATTGCAATGCTGTGTAAACTGCACTGTAATGTTTTGTTTCACACAAAATTGCATAATATTTGCCTACTTTTTTGTGCCACAGCCACTCATGCTTTTCTGGTATGTCTAAATTGTTATATAGTCATGATCATCCTTACATTGTTTTAATTGTGCAGGTACATATATAAGCATGATACAATTATAGGTAGTGACAGTGATACATTTGTTGAGGGACAGTTATGTGTATGTGCGTCTTACACAAAAAGTCCAGATGTCTCAGGCTGTCACTGTGTTTGTGATTATCTAGTTGTTCTAAGCTTTTGAATTCCATTCCAATTATACAATGTAATGATGTTATCCATTAACCATGTTGCATTACTCATCTCAGTTTGCATATACATTTTAAGTGTACTACTGCTTGCTTTTCTTACAATATCTTTAGAATATATGTCAACATGACACATTACATGCATACAAAAATATTGGACAGTGGAAATTTAAATGCTACATTAACACTTCAGTATAAATGTATGAGGTACAGATTGAGTAATTAAAAGTGTTCCACTTAATTAAGAAGTATTTTGGGTTTTTTGTTTTGAGTTTGTGAGTGACACTATATACTACATAAAGTGACTATGACAGGTGGATAATAGCAGGGACCACATTCCTACAGTATGATGTCAGTGTTACTGTTAGCTTACAGTGTAGCAAGTCTTTTGGAAGGGAGCACCAGATCAGTGTCACATGCTGGATCAGCATGGCATACTTGTCTTGAGATGTAATGCTTGTTTGCTGTGCACATCTGTGAGTTGTATGCATATTGATGGCTGATATTTCAGTAAATTAACAAACAATAACAGCATCTTGTTTGATAAACTGAGTACTATATGCCATAGAATGTACTGGAGTAACATACCGACACTGTGTGATGAGCACAATGGCCCACACATGGCATTCTATTCATATTATCAATATATAGCTATCAGGAACTTGAGAATGTTGCATGAACATGACAGTGCAGTTGTTTCAAAGTTTAAATAAACTGTATGGGCCATATCGTCTGACAATTACACTGCAATGACAAATGTACTATACGGTGATATACCTTGAGCAAACATTTGACAGGTTCTGCTTCAGATGTTTTGATGATGTTAATTGCATATCATATACCTTATTTACTATTATGTAGGTGCACATATGTTTGTGTTTTATTAATGACCTATTTTACAAATGACTGTGCTGTTAACATACCAATCTGTTCATTATTATGGACTAAATTCATACTTTTCTTCACATGACCTGCACATGCCACTGGCCCCGCTGCTCATAGCAGAAGACATCCATCACTACCACCATGCCAGGGAGGGAGATAATTTTCAGGACCAGATCGGGATGTAGTGTCAGTTGCATAAGGTCAAACAGTATGTAATATCACATATATAAAAGTTACCACATACTATCAGTACGTTTGTATGACAAGTTATGCAATCACTGATTTTTGGGGAGTAACTGCAGTGGTGGTGCTGCGGTAGCATTGTCGCCTCATAGCAAGATGTTGTCCCATTCGATTCTCAGCTTGAGTGTCTTCTGTGTGGAGGCATATGTGAATGGGGCATGCCTTCGTTGAAGGTTGTGCATCAGGGCTGGTAACCCGGTACGTAAAAATCCACTACCAATCATTAGCAGACCAGAGTTCCGCTGTGGTGACCCCTAACTGGGAAAAGCCGAAAGACACAAACAAACCTATTGTGTGTGTGTGTGTGTGTGTGTGTGTGTGTGTGTGTGTGTGTGTGTGTGTGTGTGTGTGTGTGTATATATATATATTTATTATTTTTTTTTCTCCTCTGTGTAACTTTCACTGGGCATAGGTGCTGTGGCAAGTCTCCAGTCATGCACCAAAGATGACAATTTGCCAGATCACTGCCAGGCAACTCTGAATCAGAGGCCCCAGAAGATGACCATGACAGGGTCTGATGATGATGGCAACAGACTTGGAATTGCACATGACATTGTTCCTGCTGCTCATCTGTGAAGGCATACACTACCACATCAGGGAGATGATGTTCTGGACAGACATCTTCCAGACGCAGATGAGAGACCTGATGGTCATCTTTCAGGACATTGCAAGAACCATACACTACTCCTTCTGTAGATCACTAGAGAGATCTTTCATGATATTTTACCCCATCAGGGTGGCCACTCAGGACCATAAGTATTGTACATGTAATCCACTTATGCAAGCTTATGCAATACTGCCACCATGTTGTTTTCCATATCAAAGTATTTATGGTATAGGCACAATTGTGCGGGTATTGAATATTGTTCTCATGCTTATCTGACATATGTCATAATGAACACTGCACATTTTATGTCATATGTGCATTATTTTGCTGCTGTAGTATGATGCGCATTACCAATTTACACATGTGGTAAACAATATTATTTGCATGACCATGCTGTCATTACTGCATACATTGCTCCATATGAGCAGGAGTGCTACTCCTTAGGTGTGTGTGTGTGTGTGTGTGTGTGTGTGTGTGTGTGTGTGTGTGTGTGTGTACTCCTATGCATACAGTGCAGCATAATATTGTTATGTCTAATACACTCTGGCACTGTATGTGACAGATATGACTTTTGCAGTTAGGATAATGCATGTGAGAAACAATTGTTCTGCTTGTGCGTTTCTTGTATATACTTATGTGGGATGACAGCAACTCACGTAATATATTATTCCAGCAGTTTTTACATAGCACAGTGAAGTGACACTGGTGTATTTATTTTCACATCTTGCCCATGTATATGCATTTCATCCATTTCAATGTTGGTTGTTCCTGTCTTATATCTGTTTGACAGCATGACAGGTTCTTGCTTATGTGGTTTATGTAATATTGTTGTGTCATGCTCTTAGTCTGGTGGCACAATGGCCTTGTGTGTGGCATCATCTAGCAAATATTGTGCCACATTGTATGACATTACTGGAACTGGTATATACATGAGCACGTATCCTTCCCTTACTGCATATAAATTCATTGGTCCATTACTGAATATACAAAGGTGATGTTTCCTATATTGCCATTCATTATTCCATTTCTTTTCTGTAGCTTGCATTTGTCAGTAGCCAGCCTTTTTAATAACACCTTATATTCTGACATGCATCGACAGATTTGCATACATATCCATGTTCATGCATTTGTAGTACATATGCACTGCACAACATATCCACACTTGTAATGTGTGAATGGTCACATATACTTATTCCATTTTTCTGTTCTACACTTTTGTTCATAGGACTGTCCATCAATCAGACCTGCACATGTACAGTGCTATTTATATCAATAACTGAGACTGTAGCACCTGCTGTATTATGTTTGCATGGCAATATATCTGTGTATGTGATAATCAAAAGTACTTTTGTTGTGTACCTCTGCCTCCTGCTGTTTAACAGTTGCACATTACTGTGTTTGTGCCATTTATACACATACATGTTTATAGCATTCACCAATCCACTGTGCGCATGTGACATAAGTTGGTCACTTGTTACGTAGCTTGGGATTTCATGCAGTCCACCCTGTGTTGTGAAAAAAATGCATGTCCAATATGCCTCCTTAGATAAGATTGTCTGCTTTATTCTATGCCTACTTTCTACTGCTGGCTTTTCCTCACTAATGTGGGCATGTATTGTCCATCTCCCTTTCCCCTAATAGCTTTACCATACATGTTGCACATATACATGGCATGTGCTATGTGTATGTTTGCCTTCATCTACATTATCATCAATTTCATGTAGTTGTACTGAAACAGTATTACCTTGTGCCACTAAGATGGTGCAAGGGATATATATGCAAGGTACAGGTAATTGATTTGATTCCATCATTGTTTATGTTGTAATTGTGTGCTGATTATTACCCAGAGATTTGTATGCTGTCTTTGTATGCACAGACTAGCATTCCTTAACTGTCATTACTCATATATGTGTCACCATTTACATTATATTCCACATCACTGGTGTGTGTATGTGTATTGAAACTTCTTTTGGATTGGGTCATGCTATTCCTTTGCATGTCACACATGTACATTATATAACTGACAACCCATCTCTGTTGCCTCTGACATGCCATATGCCTCTGACATATAGATCACTTTTCACCTATGTTTGAGTTGTGTACCTTTATTTGTGTATTACGTCACATTCTTTCTTTGCTATGGTACTGCTATTTGGCACTGTGCTTAGTTGTTTTCCTTTTGTATGCATTGCTGGAGGTTCTATTCTGCCCTCCATTTGCCTTCTTCTGCATTTGCTCATCCTTGCTGTTGCTTGGCTTACACTTGCACTGCTGACAGCCTAGTGGATGATTGCATTCTATATCCATGTAATGCAATGACTGCATTCCTTATTTAGTTTTCTCCAACATAAACCTAAAATCAGTCATATACATTCTGGTATGACTGTCACACAGTTTGCAACATTTCAGCATTGAGTTGGGCATAAGTGCATATGTATTTTTGCATTGCACCATGGCTTATTTGCATCCTTACCTTACCTCTCCTTTATGTGTATTTCCAACCTTTGTCCGTTGTATGTCACTCTTTTTCACCCTCACTCCACATCTACTTTTCTGTCACCCTATTACTTTAGATGTGTGCATTACTTGTGTGTAACATGTCCCATACCTATTTTAGCTACTTTTAGCTATGGCAAAAGTGGCCATGATTTCCCTTTGCCTTAGTTAATTTGTTTTGTTATTAGAAATTTTGCAGAAATTGTAATGAGCATATTTATATATGTTTGTTTATGAATTATGGCAATATCCATAATTATTTATGGATATTTGTCACTTTTCTGACTGTCTTAGTAATTTCCACTTATTGCAGTAGGTTCCATTGTGCTTGTATAATTTCCATAGATGTGCATTGTTAATGTACATATATGTCTCAATTTAACAACAACTTTTCTTGCCATACAGATCTGATATGTCTGCTTAAGGTTGCACTAAAATTGTTAGTTATGTCTGCTTTGCACTGAGGCAATCTCCATACTGAAGCATATTTGCATATTACTTGGTTGTCTGCAATATTTGCAGTGCACTCTTTCAGATTCTTGTGAACTTTATGGAATCCAACCCGATGACTCAGATGTATCTTCTTAATTTTATCCTAGCTCTCGTAGGTCAGGAATCCTTATAGTCAGTTGTTAATGCCAAACTGTTTCATCTTTCTTATTGTTCATAAAGTTCATCATAATGTCAGACCTAGAGAGATGATAAGTCAGTAAGTAAAGGAGAGTATTATTGCAGAAACTGAATTCATTCTCAAGTCTTGATGAGCACCTTCATGAGGTGGACTCTGCTTTTCACAAAATCTCACCAAGACAACTCTGATATATAGACTGTATTTATGTAGCATATATCATGGATAAAATTAAAAAAAGAGAGCTGGGTGCATAAGACCCAGGATAAAAAGTGCCCAGTTCTGGTAGGCACACTGGTGCCAGGACTGGAAAAGATGACAGTGTAGAATCCACAAAATATGGAAACATTCCTACAATGGAGCCAGGCCAGGTCCAGGGGGAAGATGGCCACCCTATTGTAGAAGGAAGTTGTAGTCCACAAAAATCACAAAAACTGATAGGCCAAAGAAGAGCCATAAAGACGATAAAGACTATTGAGGATAAGAATGAATTGATGTACTGTTACTATTATGCGAAAAGCCCAGAATTTCCAGACACAAGATATACAGAATGATTCAGAGAGAAATTAGAGGAAAGAAAAATACTTTCACAAGAAAAACTGTCAGAAGCTTCAAATAAAAATTTGTATTCATTAATACAACAGATTTGTGAAAAACAGTATATAGATCAAGAAATTTTGATCTGTTTGGAAAACAAAGCATCTGAGGAAGTGCAAAAATACAAACAACAAAACCTAGAGATTTTTGAAAACTATAAAAGAGAAATATGGACATGGGAAAGAAAGATAGATTTGATATATTGCAATATTTATGCAAAGGAGAAAGCCAAATCAGTCAATATAAAGAAGGCAGCCTCAAAGATATTCAATGAGAAATACAGGCAAAGGCATCCAAATA
Source organism: Protopterus annectens (assembly GCF_019279795.1). Lineage (NCBI taxonomy): Eukaryota > Metazoa > Chordata > Ceratodontiformes > Protopteridae > Protopterus > Protopterus annectens. The sequence goes on along the minus strand of NC_056736.1, from coordinate 123,352,497 downwards.
TGGAAGATTTCACAATAAAAAAATAATATCACAAAAAAGGAATGTAGAAAAGAAGATTAGTAAAGTAGAAAAAAATAGAAGTTGAAGTTATGGAGTGCCTGCGAAGTGAAGGATTTGGTGTAGAAGGTCTAACACAGGTAACATCACAGCATCATGGAGTGAGATCCCAAAATAAGGAAAAACAGGAAGATCAGGAGACATCTGAAGAAGAAATATGGACATGGGAAAGAAAAAGAGATTTAATATGGTGTAATATTTATGCAAAGGAGAAAACAAAACTAACCAATGTCAAAAGAGCAGCACCAATGATATTTGAAGAGAAATATAGGCAAAGGAATCTAGATATGGAAAACTTTGAAATACAAAAAATAAGAATACAAAGAGGAAAAGTAGAAAAGGAGATTAGTAATGGAGAAGTTAAAGAAATAGAAACTGAGGTTATCGAGTACCTGTGAAGTGACGGATTCAGTGCAGAAAATCTAATTCAGAAAATACCACAACAGGATAGAGCAATGGATATTCAAATTAAGGGGAAACCAGTAGGAACATAAAGCAATTGGTCAGGTGCCATATGAAGATATTTTGGAGCCTTCCACAGGAAACTAGCATAAACGTTCACTTGAAACTAGACAGAAAGAGAAGAAACAAGAAACTGTGGAAACTCTGATGCAGTCAATGTTGAGGAGCGATAGGCCAGTGAGTTCCCATATGACAGAGCAATGGATGACACAGGATGAAATCGAACAGAATGTGCCACAGGAAGATGCTATAGAACTTTCTATAGAATGCCCACAGGAAATGGAAAACAAAAAATGTGCCCTCAGTTAAGAAGAAAATGAGCTAAAAGAAGAGTTGCCTTGATTTAATAGACATAGATAGACATGATAAGATCAATGAAAGAAATAGACTGCACAAGGTCAATAAAACCCAAAAAGTCAAAAGTCTGATAAAACAAATGAACACAGTAATTAGGACTGTCCATAGAAATCCATGTGATATAACAGAAGTAAACAGGATATATTACTGCACAGCTAACTGAATAGCTGATAAAGTTCTACCACAAGAACACAGAGTAGTAAGGGAACCGAAGGGGAGAAATCAAATACTATCATTAAAGTATTGACTAGAGAAAACTATAAAACAATTGATGCAAGATGTGTCACTGTTAGATGAATATAGAATAGGGAACAGATCAACAAAAATACTAAGAAAGATAGATGTAATAAAAGCAATGTGCAGTATTAAAACAGACTGGGATCTATCATGAATTATCATAAATAAACTAAAAATTTCAGCACATGTGGAAAAACGTAGAAGATACACAGATAAATATAAAGGAAAATTAGAAAATAAGCAATATATTAATGACCCAAAAAAGTTTTATAGAGAATTAGGAAACAAGGTAAAAGGAATTGAAAGACCACCAAAAAAAAAGAAGAAATAGATATTTTGTAGAAATATCTATGAAGATCCTGTGGAACATAACAAAGGTGCTAAATGGATAGAAGAAGTAAAAGAAAGAATAAGAAGTTTAAAGGTACAGGATATGAAATGGGATGAAGTAACAGCCAGGGAGACTAAACAAAGTTAAGAAAAGCCTCTAAATGGAAAACCACAGAGCCAGATGCAGTACCTAACTTTTGGTTAAAAGTATTAACATCTTTGCACAAAGATTTAGCCATGAGTAAGAACTATTTGTATGCACACCCTGAGCAGACACCAGCCTGGCTAACAACAGGAAAAACAATGCTCCTACTTGTGTGAACCTGTAAGGTAGCTACCCTAAAAATTATAGACCAATAACTTGCCTTCTGACGATGAATAAACTATACACAGGAATTTATGCTGATAGAATTTATAGTCCTTTAGACGAAAACTCAATTATGGCAGTAGATCAAAAGGGCAATAAAAGAAAGTCATATGGAACAAAAGATCATTTGTTGTTAAAGTAATAGTGGAGATCTGTAAAAAGAGGAAGAATCTAAATATGGCATGGATTGACTATAAAAAACATTTGATAGTATTCCACAATCATGCATAACAATAGCCCTTAAAATGTATAAGATACACCCTACACTGATCAATTACATTAAAGTGACCATGAAACAGTGGCAGACCACTTTGCAATTAAGCCATGATAAAGGAAAAATTATTATCCCAGGGATAACAATTCAAAGGAGGATATTCCATGGTGACTCTCTGTCACCACTGCTACTTTTGCCTTGCCCTTAACCCATTAAGCTTTCTACTTAACAGCTTAGGCCATGGCTATAATTTGGCTCCTAGAAAACAACAAAGTGTAAAGATTTCTCATCTTCTCTTTGTTGATGATTTAAAACTGTATAGCTCATCATATGAGGAACTGAAAGCACAATTAGAAGTTGTCAAAACTTTTTCAGATGATATAAGAATGCCATTTGGTCTTGATAAACGTGCAAAAGCAACCTTTAAAGCAGGAAAACTGCAGCACCAACAAAACATCAGTTTGGGAAAATAATGTGATATAAAATAACTTGAGCAAGAGGGAGTGTATAAATATTTGGGAATTGATGAAAGATCAACAACAAAACATGAAAACGTGAATAAAAGTTAGTAAGGAATATTTTAGAAAACTTAAATTAATCCTGAAAACAGTGTTGACATCTAGGAACAAAATCCAAGCCATAAAACATGTTGGATAGATTAGAGAGGAAAACAAGAAGGATGCTTCATGCTCACCAAATGATATATAAAAATCAGTGCATACCAAGATTATATATTCCCCGTTCTGAAGGAGGGATGGGCCTCCTTGAAATTGATTACATGTATAGATCTGCAATCATGGGACTCCATACATATCTGCTGACCTTACAAGACCCAAACATAGTGAAAGTTTTGAAACATGAGGAGAATAAATCTATGATGACTTCACTGCTTTATCTAGCAGAAGCATATCAGTGTCAAGCAGGAATGAAATCAAACCAGAAGTAGATAAAAATCAGGCAGCAACTGAATGTGCCAAAAAAAAAACAAAAAAAAAAAAGAATATAAGGTGAAGGACCAGATGAGAAGGCAAGAAATGTGGAAAATGTATAAATATAGTATAGAAAACTTCTGGAAGAGCCTCATGTTGATCATGTGGAATGCAGGAATGGTTAAGGAGATTCTTTTTCAAACCAAGAGATGAAAGGTTAATATTGGTGGCCCAATATAGTGGGT